>NW_024472761.1:0-50000 GCF_017654505.1 Polyodon spathula | reverse complement strand
GCAAGCAGTTTGAGAGGTTTTTTTGCACAAGCTACCCTCCTGCAAACATAATAAAAAGCGGCCTCATTTAGTATGCATACAGTGAATTTGATTTTGGAAGGCAAACAATAAGACTGCACATGTCTTATTGTCATAAATATAGTAATTGGTGACTACTTCAGCACAGGATGGATTTATTAAGGTGCCCTTCTGTAAAATGCAAATTAAACAATTATAAGATCTGGCTGGCAAACACATCATTTATTGCATATGAAAATGTTTTCTTTTGGATTGTAAATACAATATGCAACAGAGAGTGACAGACCGTTTCCTTGTATTTGCTGCACCACTGGATATTATAGGTAAAGTAGCACAAACTGATAGATACAACAGAGCAAGAAAAATGAGCCCCACCTACAGTACATTAATGTAGGCCAGCCCTGACGCCACCTTCATTGTTATAATGATATTCCGTGCATTTCAGAGACTAAAGCTCAAGCACCAACATCTGAAGCCAACGCTGCCACGTCAAAAGCACATAGCTCCCCTAATGAACCAATAAGAGCAAGAATTAACTTGAATTAATGGGAGCATTGATCTGTTTTGTTCTGCCTTACAGACAAGACAGATTAGGCCAAAGCAAGCAGCAAGAGCTATTATGAAAAGATAAATACTGAATGAATATCTATAATGTAGGAGATGAGCTGGGCTTTATCGACCATTGCCTCTCCTCTTAGCAGGAAGTATATTAATGATGGTTCACTGCTATTTCGATAGTATATCTGGTGCAGCTTTCTTTCTGATCACTGATCACTCCGATATTTCAATAGAAAATAAAGAGCGCACCCTTGTCCCATGTATTGCCATGGCTTGAATGATGGTGCCATGGTCCCAGAATCTGTAATGTACACAGTGGCAGATCTAATCCCTCTCTGTATTTATTAAAGCGATTGTAATAAAATAGTTTTATAAATAAGTCCCGCTCTCTTCTATTCTCTCTGTACAGATCTCAGATGTGCAGTTGCGAGGGAAACACCACGTACCGCAGTTTCATTTTGAAACGTTGGATCTGGTACTACAGCATTAAGACCTGGCTCCACTTGTTAAAATGTGTCATTTTCATCAAAATATAAACGTTGCATTTCCAGATTTCGGCTCTATCACGGAACACTTGTGAAGTCTTACTGACATGGAGCAGTTAGGTTTTAAAATGACACTGTAGATCCTTCAATAATTAAGACAAAATGCAGACCTCTGCAGAGCAGCATATGCTCAAACAGTCGGGGAGTAAATATTAAACATACAAAGCATATGGTGCCAGTACAAAGAATGGATTACAAAAACAAATCCTGAAATCTAGCTAATAAACACGTTGCTTTGAACCGTAGGATCTCCCAGAGAGTACAATTAAAAAGGGCTCCTGGAACTGCTTTTATTCTTTGTGTTTCTCTGCAGGCTTCGGAGCTGGGGATGCTGTCCATCTATTACACCTACATCTTCACCTCTCTGGTAAGGAGCTGCAGCCGAGTGCTTTTAATGGATATTAATGACGCTGGCAACGCTTTGCTTTAACCATTCCATAGGAACGAAACTCCTGACCAGATGATTTAGAGCTCATTAATTATGCATTAGTCAGATGTTTTTGTCAGCCCTCGGCTCATTTCATATTTGTTCACCGTGTATCAGCGCGTCGTTATAAGTGCTTACTACTAATTTGAAGCACAGCTGAGTACACACACATTACCGGGAGGTAATTGGGGCAGAGTAGGCGAGTGGTTGAAAGCATAGTTGGTTATCTAACAACTTCCTAATAAGGCTCATAATTTAACACCAAATTCATTGGCAAAGGCTCTTTGTTTTTACTTGTGCAGATCCTGCGATTGTTTAAAGTCAGAGCTGCAGTATACAACACATTACTGAAAACCGTGCATGCTGCCCAATGCTGTTAGTGATCTAATAAGATTACCGCATATCAAGGGTAAAACATTGCAGCAAATTGCAGTATATTGTGTTTGCATATGGAGTCTGGAAACTGCTACATTTCCATCTTTATAAGTACTGCTGGCACCTAAAATTGATTGACTAATTGTGGATTGGACTGGAAGGTTCTTGTTTCAAAGTATCAGGTTAGGGGCAGGATCGGGGGCAGGATCGGGGTCAGGGTCGGGGTTAGGGTCAGGGTCAGGGTAAGTGTTGGAGTTAAGGTCAGGCTTTGCGCATTAGGGTTAGGATTTGTGTATTAGGGTTTAGTTAGAATATATTCCTGACTATTGTGTTCTTGTTTGGACTGAGGCCATGCAGCATGTAAACAGAATTGAGGTGCATTGCGCTGGGACTGTGCAGAGAGCCTTCCTTACTCAGCATATTTAAGACCTTGCTGTTATAGAGACAAATATATATATATATATTCATCTGTGTTCTGCTATCTCAGAATAGCAATTGATGAATGAGCTGCCAGCCCATTTGCATTTATAATGAACTTTTCCTAAATGATAGCAAGTCAGCGGTCGAAGCAAGATGTGATGCATTCAGAGTTTGCAGAGCTGGTGCCCAGCAAAAAAAACGGTAATGCCCAATTTAGATGGAATTACGAGATCACAAAGTGAAGGAGGCTTTTAACATCAAACAGGAATCTGTTATTACTGGCTTTAGATCGTTGATTATTCTACTTCTATTTTAAACTTCTTTTAAAAAAAAACTGCTGTTGTCTTTGTGTATTTGTATAAATAACATTATTTGAATATATATATATATATATATTGGTATTCTATAGTTAAAAGAATTCTCTTCACCCGTATATTTGCATTATATATGGAGAGTAATCTTTTTATCATGCCATGATGTGGGCTCTTAATTATCTTTCATTACAGTTTATGCCCTCCTAGATGCGTGGCATGTGTAATAAAGTCACCACCATATTGTTCCCGTTGGGATTGTCTCTGAGCAAGCCTCATTAAATTGCTGATACACTGTTTAAGGTTGAGAAAATGACTGGGGCCCATGGGATGAGTCTCATCAGGTCAAAGGTATGAATGTAGGGTACCCCCAGTGTGTGCCCTGCAATAGGAAGTCACCCCTAATAAAAGCAGTAACTCTTAATCGCCTTTAAGAAGTGTATACCAGCGCTATTAAATGTGTTAATTTCACTGCCAATGAAATGGAGTTATTTAATACCTGCTGATAAATGTTTCTTAAAGGCAATGACAAGCACAAGTTTCAGCAAAGCACTGGCTGACTATGTTTAGCATGGCCACTGTCTGCTGTGCGGAGTGGAGTCTGTTTCCCAGACTGCAGCGCTGAAAGAGTGGGTGAGAAGAGGCCATGCTTCATACAGAGGAGTGAGGTGTGAGAAAGGGGTAGGCCTTCATTATGAATGGGACAGATACAATAGCTCCCAAAGTCCTGTCACAAATAGTGACACTCTCGCCTTGCTCTTGTTTACATTTTCGTACAGTTCATTTACAAAGCAGACATGTTATGGCAATTCCCTTTATTTTTCTTTTTTTGTGCATTTTGATTTTGCCACTAGCTTGTTTCCTCGACACTTGTCAGCTCCAGATGGCCCCATCACTAAGCCTGTTGTCATGGTGTTGCTAAGGGGAGCTTGTGGTGGGAACGCTCTCTCTCTCTCTCTCTCTCTCTCTCTCTCTCTCTCTCTCTCTCTCTCTCTCTCTCTCTCTCTCTCTCTCTCTCTCTCTCCTTTTTCCCTCCCTCTGTTGCTGTGACTTTACCCATCTCTTCTCCCCCTCTTTCCCCTCTCTTCTTCCCCCACTCTCACATTCCCCGTCTCTTCCCTCTCTCCCTCTTCTTCAAGGCCTCGTTCTCTCCGTGTCTTTCCCCTGTATTTCCTGACACACCATATCAGAATAATTTCAGCCCAAGCTTTCTTTGTCTGTGTCTGGGATTGTGAGTGTGAGAGTGTGATGACAGCATGTCTGTGTATGAGTGAGTGTTTTGACACGGACAAAACGTGAAGTAATGAAATGTGAAAACAAACAGAGCTAATGTGAGTCAGTGATCAGTACACATCCCAGACATATTGACACCTCCGTGATCTATCTTCTAATCTTCCTGTATACCAAGCATAGCTATAGCAGACCGCAATACTGTCAGCAATGTCAACGCACTGGCTTTAAAACAGCGCCCTTTATTCACAAAACGGGATTATAGCAGCTAGTGGGTGATGTATAAACTCAAGCAGATTTTTTTTTTTTTGTAATTTATTTTGTAACATTCTACCTCCCACTCTAACTGGAAAATACTTTATGATGATCTGCTCGAACTATATATATATATATATGATATATATCTGATATATATATATATATATATATATATATATATATATATATATATATATATATATATATATATATACTTGTAAGAGAGACTGAGATGCAAATAGACTGAGATGCAAAAACGTGTGCACAACCGCTGGACTTCAGTGACAATATCCTAGCTATACAAGATTTAAGCCCCTTTATGGAATCTGATCCTGGATCTTCGACCCTATATAACCTTCAATATTCGACCCTAAGAACATCCACTTTAAACAGCACCAAGCGCAGCTGTCCCCTTATAAAAGTTCCCCATAGTGAAAGCATAGCAACGTGTAATGAAGCACAGTGAAAGCATGGTAAAGCACAGGTAAGCATTGCAAAGCCCAGTACGGTAAAGCATATTAAGAAACACGGCAAAGCATGGGGTGAACTATGGGAAAAGCATTGTATAACCATGGGAAAAACATAGGAAAGCTGCAAAAAATACTGTGCAAATTTACTAGGGCAAACCTTTGTAAGAGTCAGGGGGAGATGTATCTGCCATCATACTTACAGTGTTGTAACATGATAAATGGCAGCCTGTGTTGTTCATTGTATTTTTAAGCAGCCTTGTTATCCTGCCCCTCTTGCTGTAGGGCTGGTTTGGGTACGTGTCCAGCAGTATAACACCCTCCCTTAAATCCTCCGGTGAGACATTGAGATAGCATATTATGCTAATACAGCACACATTATCTCTGGAGTTAGTTCAACAGCGCTGTTACCGCCTTTCTCCTGTCTCTATATCTCTTTTTCTCTGACATTCACTACCAGACGGGAGTCATGTCTTATGTACCCCAGCACCGTTTTCACCGTGGCTGTAATAATATACAAAAATATTGCTCTTAAAAAAAAAAAACATCCTGTCGAGTTGCCATTAAATATGAGAGGGGTTAGAGAGGGCCTCTCCGGGGAACTCATTATTGCAGGGAGCATCTTTAAATCTTCCAAACGGAAATATATCAGAGAAGAGCCGCTGAAATAGAGAGGGAGCGATCATAAGAAAAGGGTAGAAAACAAGGAGCTCTCTGTTGTAATAAACTGTGTCAGCACGGCCAGCAACAGGCCCGTGCAGAGCACTGATGCATTAATTTACAGCTATTCAGGTTCATGGTGACAGTTCTGGTTGACACTTTTGCTTGCCAAAGGGTAGGAGGGATGGTTGATTTTTTCAAGCCCAGGACGAAAGGCATGCACGCACTCTTCTCTGTGAGCGCTGTGTTATAGGCTAGAACAAAGGCCTGGCTAGGACCAGAACAAATTATGGCTGTGGAAAAAAGATGGCATGGGCTGGATTTGCAATTTCAGTGCAGGGTGACACGTTAAAATGACACAGAGGTGCTTGAGCTGAGACCATGCTTTATAATGATTCCTCTTCACAGAGATCAATCCTTAACGAAAAGGCATTTATGGAACATTTGTCAAACCGTCAAATCTCTGTGTACTGGACGAGCGCTTCAGAGTTCATTAGAGACAAGAACGCTTCCAACTAAACCCAATTTGTGAAAGGTTTGTTCGCACTGAGACTGAGAAGGGTTAGAGATGTTGGATTTATAGAATGCCAGTCTCCTGCTCTCCCCTCCCAGTACCTCTCTCCCAGCCACTGCTGAAGAAACCTGCAATGTATTCCTGTGTGGGAATGAAAGCAGAGTCTCTGGAGCTGCTGTCCTGTCTTCATGGCGATGAGTCACTGAGGCAATCTCTTTTTAACCTTTGCCGCTGACTGGTTTGCAGTCTGTGAAGCGATGGCACGGAAGGGAAGCCTTCATTTTCATTCACAGCTGCTGCCTCCCTGAATAATACATTCCCTCTGCCTGAGAGAGGCCTGATAGATTCTGGTGACTTTACAAAATGTGGCTGGGCTGCTTGTAGTTAGTTGAAGATGAAAAGGGTTTTTATAAACTTTTGCTTCATATATATATATATATATATATATATATATATATATATATATATATATATATATATATATATATATATATACAATTCATTATGTTTAACATACCTTTGTCAAGAGGAAGGGTGCTGAGGTACTTGTAGACTTTTGATCCCATGGTAACGACACTCACTCATTTCTATTCAAATCTATGATTGCGCTTGTGATGTCATTTATTTCATAATTAGTGATGCAACAAACAACAAATCTCCTGTTCCTTCCTATTTAACCCTGCAGGCATCATGGAATTGAATCTGCGTATCCATTTATTTTTTTTCTTCTGCAGTGTACACTATCACATTGCATTTCTTCTAAAAGGTCATTCATGTTGTGTTCATTTTGTGTAAAGTCTTTGACTGTTGGTTCATTTACTTTTTCATTTCTCATGTTAGAGAGGTGATTCTGTATTCGTTTATATAATGCTGTACCTGTCTCCTACAGATTTTATTTTGTTACATTTTTTTCAGGGTTGCTTGTTCTGCAGGACTGGTTTCTTAAAACTGAATAGTTATTTTCTCTATTTGTGATTTCACTTGCATCTTTTCATATACAGTATGCCCTGTTAGTGCTGGAAACTCAGTTTTTCATGAATTGCGTGCTGCTTTGTAGTGAAAACTTGCAGAGATATAATTGTTTACTCAGCATGTGCACAAAGCCAGAGTCTAGCTCCTCAAACATACCGAATTTGGTTGATTTTAGTCCAAACTCCTGAAGTGCTGGTGACCGTTCATTCATGTATGGATGTACATATTTGTAATGTACGTACATGCCCATGCATGTATTTATTTATTTATTTATTCAACATGTTCTTTCTTTTAGCCATTATTATCTTTATAGCGCTTTCTCCAGCCTCCAGGTTTGGCACACGCTGATGCACTGGCACCCCTGCCTAATGTAGACAACGTGACAGCCAAGGCATGCGGGGCACACAGCAGCACTGTAGTGATAATCATGAAAAGCTAGTGGAAGGAAGCTGGCACGTGGAGATCAGATTAGATTCTCAGATTCTTCAACCTGATCTGACAGCAGTTAGGTAGCTGCACAGCTGTAGGTGAGGCTGGAAGCCTGTGGTGTCGTCTGTGTTTTATGGTTTGTTTGTTGTTTACAGGCCCCCTGGGTGTCGTACAGTGTCTCTTTTATGTGTTGCTCATTTAGCTCTGTTTTTATTTTACTGATCTATTAAAGCGCAGTTTCAGAGCGATTATACAAGCCATCAAATTGGGTTTCCTGGCACTTGGCACTTGCATAAACGAATAGCAGGATTATGGGAACCAGAGACTCTCAGTGATTCTCCAGGATGGGACCTGGGCCCGTCAAAGTCATTGAGCTGGTTCTGGTGCCAGGGCTGGGGAATATTCTAGACGTTACCGCACCAGAATTAACCTGCACAGATTCAATTTAAGGTTGCATGGAGTCTGAAGTTGCTTCTTACTCAGTTGGAAACTGTAAGTGTGATGTTTTCTCCATTCAGAAAAATAAACATGCTTTTTGAAGTAAATAGCTTTGACCATCTAGCCCTTTTGTAACTTTAGACAAGAAAATGAAAAGCTGTTTATTTTTTGTGAAAAGGACCTGTTATGTACCTAAGAATTACTCCACAGATAAAACACACCATCCATTTCTCAGGGAAAATGGATTTGGAATGTGTGCAGTAATCTCACCTTCTAAATCCATTATCGCACAAACCAAATCCATTACTGCAAAGCATACTCGCATTGCCAGCACACAGCTGTCACTACCCTCCTCCGACACCGAATGCCAACGGGCAGCAGAGAAGCACAAGAAAATCATTCCACTATAATTATACACGCAGGCACTGAAGTCTATTGAGCTACCCTTTAGTCTTCCCTAACCCTAAACCTGTATCGATATACTGTATATTTAGAATAAAGCTGTCAGGCTAATATTGATTCATCACATAAATGACCACAGGCAGCGCAAAGGACCTCGCAGCTGCACAGAGCCACTATATTACAGTCAATTAGCTCATGATACTGAAATGGGCTCCCGTGTCTAGCTAGTGTATGCAGTATAGAGGGCCGGGGTTTAGTGGAGAAACTCTGTAGAGCGTCACAAGGGGAAGCGATCCGGCGTGCTGAATGTAGCTTTACTGCAGATGCACAGCAAGCAGTCTGTTCTGATGGGCTCTGGCAGTTCTGTTTGCCAGGTTTCATTAACGCACCTGTGTTTGTAAATGTGATCACCAGGTACAGCTTCAAGGGCCAGTAGAAAGAGCGGCCACTTTCGGTCCCATCTGTTTTGGGACTATTCTTATTACTAGATTCAATGCTTTTCTCTTTCTCTGTGTACTCAATACTGCTTTCGAAGGTACAACCTGTAAGAAACTAAATTGATGACACCAATGATGCGGAAGCTGAGTCTACTGTCTACTTGATTTGATCAACTTTCACACTGCCGGGATAAACCGCAGATGAAATTTTAAGAGCATTTTTTTAGTTGCAGTTCTGGGATAACCAAAAAGAGCTGGTTTATGCAATCCACAGTAACTCTTCCAGTCAGAAAATCATCCTTGTCTTATCCTGGCAGTGTATTGGTTGAGCCTGACCCCCTCTCTTTTCCCCCTCTCTCACTCTCTTTCTCCCTCCCTCTATCTACATCTCCCCCTCTTCCCCCTCTCACTCTCTTTTTCTTTCTCCCCCTCCTTCACCCCCTCTCCCTCTTTTTCTCCCTCCCTCTCTCTATCTACCTCTCTCTCCCCTCACTCTCTTTCTCCCTCCCTCTCTCTATCTACCTCTCCCCTCTTCCCCTTCCCTCTCTTTCTCCCTCCCTCTCTCTATCTACCTCTCCCCTCTCCCCCTTCCCTCACTTTCTCCCTCCCTCTCTCTATCTACCTCTCCCCTCTCCCCCTTCCCTCACTTTCTCCCTTCCTCTCTCTATCTACCTCTCTCTCCCCCTCTCCTTTCTCCCTCCTCTCTCTATCTACCTCTCTCCCCCCTCTCCCCCCGCTCCTCTACTCTATGATGTGTTCATGATCAGAGCCTGTTCTCCGTTGACATGTTGCAATAAGAGTGCAGTTTGCAGCTGTCACTGAACGTTATGTTTAATAGGGCAGTCCCAGCCGTTGCAGTTCATTCTGTCCCTTTCTGTTTATTTTTCATTTCCCTCATTGAGTTAGCATGCCTTTCCCCACCAGGGAGGATTACCTCTCGTTTAAACAGCCTGTCAGTCCCCGGGGACGAGCAGCATATAGGGTGAGATCGCAAATGATTTGCCTGTTATTGTTTTACAGATAATAGAACAAGGCTTGAACAGTTACTGATATAGCAATTAAACGATAGCACCTGACACTGTGGGCAATACCTGCTGCATAGCTGACCACAAGCGAACTGCTTAAGCACCAGGGGTATGGCATTGTTTGTCTGTCTGAACCTTAGCTTTGGTATGTGTTACCCAGCTGTGTCGGGACAGTGGCTAGACTGGGACCCTATGCATGCAACATCTCTAACGCATCTCAGCCTCAATGGGAATGTTATAACGCTGGCTGGTGCTGAAGGCTGTGTTTGTTTAAGAATAATAAAGCTGTGCATTTAAAGTGCCACACACACTCATGATGTACTGAGAGGTATGTGGAGGTGTCTCTTTTAATACTGTTTAGATACGAGGCACTTATGATGTGAATTATTCACACAAGATCTGTTCTCTTGGGTTTATGATGTCACCAGATCACCTCACTAAGATTAAAGCCTTATTATATACAGCTGGGTGTACATTAGCACTGTTAGTAGCAGACAGTGGTAGTACTTCTACATGTACTTCTTGTTAGCTTCTGAGATGTGAATTTGATATGACTACAAACATACTGCTGCCTGCCTTCAATATGAATCGATATGTAATAGCCAAAGCTGTGTGCTCGAGTTTGAAGCCTGTCCTCTCTTTGCATACCCAGAACATGCAGGTTAACTCTTCTAGCTGATAGCTATTACCCGATCTCTCTCCTGGGTGTCACACTGTGTTGTGGGGGCGTGCCTGTGTGCCTGGGCTCTGTTTAAACTAATGTGTGTTTGCTGTTGAGGCTCAGTGGAGTGTAATCTCGTCAGGCTCCGGTTTCCTTCAGACAGATTTATCTCTTCGCTTCAGCTGTTTATCTGATAGAATTAGGGTCCGCTTGTTGAAATGCTAAAATGGGATTTGAAGCCCCCCTGACCCCAGGCAGAGAGAGCAGCAATGGAATCATTTATTAGCTGCGCTGTGTCTGAATCTCCTGTCAGAGCTCTGATGTGTGTGTCAGTGTCAGAGTCTGAGGAACTTACAAACCTTAGAGAAATATTGAGACAAACCGTTATAGCCCTGTACACTCATGAGGAGAACACTGCACTGAAATATGATTGACCTGTTTTCCCTACATGTTCGGCATGAGATTCCCAAAAGACTCAGACCAGAGCGTGCGCTACTCATAGCAGTGAGCTGTAAGGTGTTAAATGAGCAGCAGGAGGCGTTTATGTATATACTGAGTTCTGGGATTGAAGGTTATTATCCCTCCACACGTAATGGAAAGGGGGAGCTCACTGGTTCATCTAATGGTAACTGAAATAATAGTCTCTACCTGCTGACAACACTGTTTTATTAACACTGATCTATTTTGAAGCAAGTGCAATTTCTACAGAGAGGTAAAGTTAACAGTATTAAGCAGTGGTATTTTAAGTAGTAGTAATAAAAGTGTTACCATGGTAACTTGTTGTGTGTGTCCTCCCCCCTAGGAGTTTCCTCTCCTCCAATTGGAAGATCTGGTTGACGAGCGGGTGAACATTGTGGGGTTCTCTGTCTTCAACTGGACACACCCCTTATTCCAGGACTTCGTTCTGAGCCTGAATCGATCCTGGCAAGAGAACTGTGACCACGCCCCCTTCGCCGGCCCGCCGGTGAGCTTTCAGTAGGCCAGTCCAGGACAGGGTCATCATCCAGGCTGGCCTTCACTATATACAGAGATAGAAGAGTCCTTTCTATTGAGGAGTTCCTATACTGTGAATAAAGCTTGCCTTGTACAGGTTTATTGACCATGGAAAAGGTGTAGTAAAGCATTGTAAAAGTATAGCAAAATCACAGCTTAACGCATATTTGTCAAAGCATTGGAAAAGCATAGCAAACTGCAATGGCACTGTGCAAATGTACCGTGTTAATCTACTAAAAGGGATGGTTTGCAGGATATAAAAATACATCTTTACTGCCATGCATGTCTCGCGTTTGACTTTGAATGGTTTCAGATCAATTTATTTTCAATGATATGTAATAAATGTGAGCTGCATGGTAACACACAGTTATTATTTGTATATGATTGCATATGGAAATAATGAATTCACATTGACATCTTTTTCCAACCCTTCTTTTACTGATGAAATGTGACTTGTGACATGTGTCAGCCTTTCAAGGGCACTGCTCTGAGCGCGAAGGTGCATGCCCTACTTTCCTGGCTGTGCTGTGGTCTTTGGGGAGGGTGGCTCAGGGGCTATAAACTATAAAATCATTATAAACACTTCCGCTCAGGTGGCAGAGTGTCCCCGCTTGTCATACTGTGATAAACCCTGGTTTGAAAGCTCTTGACCGCAATGGTTTTCATGGGGCGCTTGTGTGTAACTCCCCTACCGCTCCCCCAGCTTTCCTCAGCTCTGCTATACGATGCAGTCTACGCTGTGGTGACCGCGGCACACCAGCTCAACAAAAGCCAGGAGATTGGAGTCAAGCAGCTCTCTTGCAAGTCATCCCAGATCTGGCAGCACGGGACCAGCCTAATGAACTACCTGAGGATGGTGAGGTGTCAGTGAACATAGGCTTCCTTCCTCCCTCCCTCCCTCTCCTTTATTTTTTGCCACAGTGGCCTGTGTCAAATGTTTAGTCTGTCTTCAGTATGGGGTGGGTCGATGCTGATGTCATAACATCGTTTCTCCCTCTCTCTCCTGGATAGGTAGAATTGGAAGGTCTAACCGGCCACATCGAATTCAACAGCAAAGGTCAAAGGTCAAATTACGCCCTGCAGATAATGCAGAACACGAGAGAAGGGCTAAGGCAGGTAAAGTAACGCACTTATTAATGGAGTAGAGCTGTGTGCCGTCAGGGAGGATGCATTGAGGATTGTGCTTGTAGTGTGAGTTAACAGCAGGCTACAACAGTAAGCAGGCAGAATATCCCACGACGGTGTACTTTAGTGTAAGGATCGATTTTCAAAACAGGGCTTTGTATATTAGGAGGGATCAGCATTCATTTTAATGACACATTTCAAGCGTAAAGCTTCATGTCGTCTCTCTGCATAACTACAAGATTTCACACCATTGCCAAACCTCTTATTATTAGTAGTCACATTAATGCATACCTATTATTGTCACTCTAATATTTTAGAACCCATTTATAGACACATTGTAGACTGTTTATAACGGATCCTTAAACTGTCCCCTGCGTGCCTGCATTTAACTATGGTGTAGAAAGCAGTGCCTTGTAGTTTGGAAATACTTCTGGTAAAACCGTTATATAATACGAGTTTAACCCTAGCAGAACCAGCATCAAAGTAAATGCATTATGTTTTGCACACTGTCTGGTACTGATATGGTACCACAATGCATAATGGATTACGATGTGCATTGGTTACCAAATGCGAAAATGTTCCCGTTGCTGCACCACTCAACCAATGGCAGCCTCTTCCCAAAGTATCAGCCCTTGTGCTGCCATCGCCCCTCACTGCAGGACTATTACATTTCCACAGTGGTGTTGGTCAGCCTCGCTGTGGAGGGTCACTTGGGCAGGACATGCAGTAACTGTACACCTCGCCTGTTTATTGTATGAGCTCCATTGTGAAGACTGGCCTCTGGATTGTCCTGCTCATAGGTAACTAAAAGGAGCATGCCCCTCTGAGTGGTGTGAAGACACAGATATAAACCTTTCCCATACACTTACCTCTCCCCGCGAACCTCTCATAATGTGCTAAACGTGAGCTCTCACCACCTCTGCCTCCAGCTCTGAAAGTAAACAAGGGACTCTTAACTCAGCTCCTGTGGAAAAAGGTTTCATTCAAAACCAACGTTTGAGTGGGAATGTTTAAGTGTGCTTTCTCGAGGTGTGGAAATGATTAACCTGACACGCCCTGACAGTGTTGTTTCTGGGTAGAGTGCAGGGTTTCACTTATCCAGTGATTTCCATTGGTAATCCCTTGCAAGCATGGTTAAAATAGTTCTGATGGGTGGCAACTTTGCCCAGCAAGAGAAGCTGAGAGAAAGTCTGGTCTGGTATCCATAGAAAGTTTTTAGCTTGCAGCCAGTTTGGTCTCTGGAACATTTCATATTTTAATGGAAGGTAATATTTGTGAAATGAATCTCTGTAATGTGAAGCTTTTACCTTTGGGGTTCTTGTGAATGTATAAATTTCATTAAATAAAATCCACTCGGCGACAGCACAATCACACACGCTTGACATTTATCAAGATGCCACGTCCAAGTCAAAGCAATTATTATCTCGTTTTCCTTGTCATGTGGGCGCTATAAAATTATTATTGAAGAGAATAAAAGAATACTCTAAAGGGAGCTGTTTCTCAGGTTCATTGTATTAACTTATGCCCAGGTGAGGAATCTGAATTAATTTAATAATAAAGGAGAACACATTTTGTGGAGCAATATGTTTCCGTTCCGAGAGGCACATCACGTGTGTGTGTGAGGATGTCAATGTCTCAATTAGACCTAGTCTAGTTCCAGATTGCTTATCTTCTCAGTCCTAGCGAAATGCCTGGACAGCAACCAGAATGTTCTCAGTTCAATTCAATTTGGATCTGTGGGTATAGAAACGAAAGGAGTGGCAGCACAAGCCGCTATGCTTGGCATGAGGTAGCTGCCTGGCAGGGCTGGCATGCTAGCTGGCATGCTGATTGCTTGACACTCGCTCTACATGGGATGCCAGTGCGAGTGGCGAGAGAAGGAGCACCGCTACCCCAGCCAGGTGAATAGAGATGGATGTTCTGAAGCAGATGCACCCACACAAGAGCTAGGCCTCTGATTGGTTTATTACATTTTTTTAATGGCCGGCTAGCATCCCAAGCTAGGCAGTGCATATCGTACACGTTTGGAGAAGATTTATGAAAACTCAAGCCAGTTATTGTGTTCACCATGTAGAGGGTGACAGACAGACAGACAGACAGAGGGACAGTCACTCATTTTGATTAGGACCCAAAAAACAGACTGCAAGTTTGTCTCTCACCGACTAAAAGGCGACACTGGACAATAGCTACTGGGAATAGACTTTTTGTTTAATGGACTCCACCCAGCCTGCTGTAGCTGAATTCAAGCGCCTGAAGGCTTAAGAGAGCCAGGAGAATTTATTCAGAGCAACTCAATGATCTGCTTCTTGTTCATGTCTCTTCCTATTTCATGAAATATTGTAATTTGGCAGAATTTGACTATTAATGCAGAATAGAATAGTTCTGTGATATCCTCCTTTGATATTCTAGTAGATTAATGTTTCAGTTCTGGTCAACAATATTTTGTATTTTTGTTTGGGGGGGGGATCTCTATGGAGAGAGTCATAGTGGCATCTTATAAATATTTTATGGTATTGTGGTTGCCGGTGGTAACAGCCTACATCTGGACTGCCTCCCTGCCTGCCTGCCTCCCTGCCTCTCCCTGCTTGCCTCTTTCCCTGCTTTCTTCCCTCTCTGCCTGCCTCCCTGACACCATGCCTGCCTCCCTGCCTTCCTGGGAGGGTATCAACCTCTCTAGCAGAACTGAGCACAGGTTTGTTTGGTTTTTAAAATCATCCCATTACGAGAGCTGCCGGGTCCCAGACAGCCACGTTCTTTCAGTAAATTTACTGAGTTGCAAGTGCTGCACTGGCAGCTTAGCAGGAGACTGAACCCCTGGCGTTGTGTTGACCTCGCCTGCCCTGGGGTCACGTCCTGTAGGACCCCAATGGAGAGGGCAGCATGATTGCGGCAGCACCAGTTGTTTTCTTGTTGCCGCACAGGGCTGTGGACATTAATGAATGAATTAACACATTGTGGAGGGATGCTCGCTGAGTAAATGCTCCTAGAAATCTGCAAAGCTGTCTCTGGGCGAAGGTGTTATGTTTGTACAAATTTCCTCACTGTGCAGAGCAGGGGAGATTGCATGCATGTCTTTGTCAGAACAGCGACTGCGTAGTGAGACAGATGGCTGTGTAACGCGGTCAGGTGAGGGAGTAACGCCGTCATGTTGTGGAGATCTCTCCCAGGTGGTTTCTTTGCACATCTGGAGAGCGTTTTCTGTTCATGGGCTTGCTTTTTATAGAGGCTTCAGTACATGGAAATGATTGTATGAAGGTAAGAAGTAAAATTGTTTGTTGTTGTTTTCTATATCTTTCATTCTTCTTCAGCCTGACCTCCCTAGAGCACAGTCAAGTGTTCTTGGGTCTATAGGGGAGGATCTCCTGAGATTTTATAAACTGCTTGACAGCACTCAACCCAAGGGAACGAGAGAGGGAGGCTCAAGCAGTGTTAATATGCCAAATTAAGACAAATTACAGTGAACTCCTGGAGAAATCTAAGTCATTTCAACGTGCCTTCCACAAACGATAAACAGGCAATAGCCAGTTTCATTAATGATTGCAGACTTTGAAAAAATGACATGGATCACTGCGAAACATTAAATCATTAGTATTCAAAAGAAACATCTTTAGTGTGGCATTAAAACAATTGTCTTACAACTATGAATGAGCGTTTAGTGTTCATGCATGATTAGAATAAGAAAACATTACGCGCCTATTAAACAGAAACAGAAGAGAAATGGACCCAGGTCCAGATCTGTCAGGCTGCATAGTTGGCTGACTGTATAAGGAACGTTCTGCTAAAACATGCAGTGCTTTTACCAAGGTATACTTTCTGCCATTACTGCTTAATTCCAAGTGATGCTGTTCTTTTTTATAGAGCAAGCAGAAACCATGAATGCATCCTTTGAGTGTATTTTAAATTAAGGGTATGTTTGCTCTATAATAATGTGTTATACTCTATTTAAGCAGATAGGGACATCCAAAACACAACACCTCTGCATTAAA
This sequence comes from Polyodon spathula, assembly GCF_017654505.1. Classification (NCBI taxonomy): domain Eukaryota; kingdom Metazoa; phylum Chordata; class Actinopteri; order Acipenseriformes; family Polyodontidae; genus Polyodon; species Polyodon spathula. The sequence goes on along the minus strand of NW_024472761.1, from coordinate 33,749 downwards.
ATTCATAAGAGATTGCCTTTAGATGTGTTTTTGTTTCCCCCTTCATTTTATTTCGATCAATATTTCTTTTTCGTTTTGGCAGAATGTTTCGCAAGGTTAAAGATCTGCATCAAACCGCGCAGTTTTAATTAATTGAAGAAAGTGTATGCAGCCCTGCCAAGCTTCACAGATGTACTGTCCTGTTTTTGCCCGGGGGCTTTGGGAAGCCTGTTTACGAGGCTGCCGTGTTGCTCTGCTTGTCAGCAGCAGGTTTACTGCTCCATCGATGACAGCTCAAAGGATCTATCCTCATTGATCCCTGAACCAATCCCATTCACACATGACTGCTTGCCAGGTGGACACTACAGAGTGATTTAAAAAAGTCACTCTTTGAAAAGGGCTATCGGTAACTCACAAAGTCATTACCTTTACAGAAAACTTAGAAAAGTCCCATGGGATGCCATTATAATACCAGTGTATTAGCCTAATTATTTGCAAGCCATGGAAGCACTATGGAACAGTGTTCTGGTCCTGGTACAACAGCACACTGGTACCAGTATGGTACTGCTGCACCAAAGATTGATGACAAACAGGCCAACGTAAGAACCAGGGTCCCTTCTGCTTCAAAACTTTGTGCAGAACAAAAAGGCATGGTTTGAGGAGGTTCACTTTTCAGATTCCTGAGAAGGTATTCAGTCTAAAGGGGAATGACAGAGCCACCTCGTCATCTTTAACAATCTCTATAAGCACGTACGGTAAAGTTAAGTTCAACAAAGGCTCAGTTGTTAGTGACTGCGCAAGATTATGCCTTACCTGGCTGGTGGTCTTAACAACTGATTTCAGTGCTGCTTGAGAAACAGCAAGGTGCCTAGTGTGTCGACTTTAAATGGATGATGAGATGCTACCTGCATTGAGAGTTCCTCTGTGCTGCCTGATTGTGGAAGACATCACAGCTAAGTCTGAAGCTCAGCAGGTTTTTCATTTATTGCCATGATCAAGACATGCAGCAAACAGCTAAGAATACAGAGCAGACTGTGTCACCTGACCTGTTATTTTCGATCAACTGACAGACTAAGAAGATGGAAGGATGCCTAGCAGAAACCGGCTGCTCTGCTTCAAAAGGTATGAAGCGCAGTCGATAACAAACTGAGGTGCAAGGATTGACCCATAAAACCTCGCTGCTGTTTGAGGTGCTGGGATTGAACCAGTTTCAATCCCAGCTAGCTTTGCAGTATGAAGACAGGTGGTGCTTAAAGACAAAGGGGCACTGCATATTTGTCATAGAAAAGACTATTGCATGTAGAATAATTTATGAGATGTTTTAGGTACCTTGCCTGCCTGTATGCACTCAACCAAAAAAGCATTCGCTTTCAGAGTTACTCTGTGAAGTAACTGTACTACACTGCTCATGTTTTTGTCTTTGTTGTCAATCTGTTTTGCGAGGCGCATACAAGGTCAAAGAATCACAGCAATGTCATGGATCACTTTAGACTTTTTCTTTCCATTTTGTAAAGATCTGAGTTTCGGTCAGGAATGACATGTTTCAGTTTATCTTTTTTGTGCACCACTGCAGTATTGCTTACAGTGCTTGTGCAATGACTCAAACTGTGCACCATTGTAATATTGCATACAGTGCATGTGCAATGACTCAAACTGTGCACCATTGTAATATTGCATACAGTGCTTGTGCAATGACTCAAACTGTGCACCACTGTAATATTGCATACAGTGCTTGTGCAATGACTCAAACTGTGCACCACTGTAATATTGCATACAGTGCTTGTGTAATGACTCAAACTGTGCACCACTGTAATATTGCATACAGTGCTTGTGCAATGACTCAAACTGTGCACCATTGTAATATTGCATACAGTGCTTGTGCAATGACTCAAACTGTGCACCATTGTAATATTGCATACAGTGCATGTGCAATGACTCAAACTGGCTTCTCCCAAAAGCTCTTGATTGCCTTCAGCAAAGCCTTGCAGTTTCAAGCAGACAATAACAGATGGTTTATAAAAATATATGGCTCCTGCAATTACTGTATAGCAGCAAAACATCTTTCATTAAAATATATTAAATTATGCAATTAAAGCTTCGAATCTAGCGAAATGTCAGCCATTGTCATAAATAAACACTTTGACCTTTTTTATGACATTTAATTCCTCACCTTAGGCTTCTAATAAGGAGTGCTAAAACATCATAGCAAAAGGTCTACATGAGTTATAACCCTGCAGTGCGTGTGCATAGCAGCACTGAGCTCAGGGGCATGCTTGTCCTGCTCTGTTTACCTGCACAATCACTGCTAAGTTAGCTTCCAATATAATTTCCCTTAGGTTTTTAAAATGTTTGCACTAATAACTTATTTGTGTACTTTAGGTGTATTATACAGCTATGATACATGATTTCATATGTTAACATAACATTATTCAGCAGGTCTTATTCGACTTTATAAAGCAAAATTAATTCATTCTAGAGGGTGATACAAACTTTTGGCCAGAGCTATTGCTAGTTTTTAATAATTTTTGCTTGTTCTAACATGCATGACTTATTTCATGCGTGGTTATGATGGGCATTCATTATTGAGTTTATTTTAACCCTAACCCGTCCAACCACAAAAGACTATGCAGCTTCCACAGAGCAAAGTGCTGTGCTAGAATTGCAGAGAGGTTGCATTAAGCTTGTGTCTTACTGAGCTTCTTTATCAGCTAACAGCTTCACCCTCCTGGAGGACTCTCCTGTTTTGCTGCAGCTAGACACACAGTCGATAGCGCTTTGAGAAGACAGCCAGAAAGAACAGCCTCTGCAGATCTTCTTCCCACTGCTAGAGAGAGAGAGAGAGATAGAGAGAGATGAGGGTGAAAGAGTGGGAGGAAGGGCAAAGAAGCAGAAAAAAAGAAAGGAGGAAAGCTTCATTTTGGACAGATTACCTTGAGGACAGTGTTTGTCCTCAGGCTGTTCTGGCTGTTAAACTATTACAGCATCATCGTAGAACTCAAGCGCTGTACTTTCTTTTCTCAAGATGCTGTTTCTGCAGGGTCCACGGGTGAAGTATCTAAGAGGCGGTTTCTTTAAAAATGTGCCACAGTAAATTTGCAGTTTTCCCATGCGCTATAGTAATGCTATGCATTTGCCATAGTTTGCCGTGTTTTTAAAAACGTTTTACCAGGCTTGCATGTGCTTTACCATGCTTTCACAATACATTGATACTTTTACCATTACACACACACACACACACACACACACACACACACACACACACACACACACACACACACACAGCCACTATATGAAGTCCTTGTCTGCCACACTATAGTTTTGCCTGAATGTGTGAGTCACTAATGCATTTCTGCTGCTGCGTCGGCACTGCGAGACGGCGTGAATGGTTATATTGTGTAGATGATCCAAGCGTCTTCGCTAACCTTTAGCTGAAAAGAAGGGTGTTGTCTTTAAGGGATCAGTGCTCTGCTGGGGCTCGTTAGGAATCACTTTCTGTGAGGCTTGGCCTTTAAGATGAGAAAAGGAAAGTGCTCAAAGGCGTTTTCACCTTGCGGGGCTTTTTTATGCTGGAGGTGTTGTGATGGCTGGATGTCTGAACATCAGGGGAAGGTAGAGTCGCGTTGGGCCTTTCGGGACAGCGCTGGTATGCTACCATGGGGGGTGACGGGGCTACCATGTGGGGGGTGGAGGGGGGAGGGGGTTATAAGTGTTGTTCACTTGTCACTGCTGTTCATTTGTGACGTTTCCGAGGCTCATGGGTAAGAAACGTATATCTGTTTGTTGACTACAGGATTGTAATATATGAATAATACAGCACGCACTCATTGTGTCACTGTCAGACACAAGACTCTGGAAATAGCAAGGCTGTTTAAATAGTGAAGGACCACTACATCATAAAGTATAATAGAGTTTACTATCAGCATGACCAAACCTTGAGTCAAGTGAACTTGTGAATCATCTATTTTTTAAAATAAATAAATAAATAACATGAGAAGCTTCATGGTTTCTGATGACAGTGTCTCTCCTGAGTGGCCTTTGGTCCTGAGCTGTATGAATTTCAAATGAATGTGATTGTTGGCCTTACTTGAAGTACTGTAGATGCACTCTGTTCAATGGGGGCTTGAAAGTTTTTTTAATTAGGAACGATCGTGTCGAACAATTTAATTAAAAGGTGTAAAATATATACAACTGTGATTGCCAGAATTTGCCTGTTGTCGGGGCTGTGAAGTTTTGCTTGGAAGAAGAAAAGAAAAAAGCCTTCACCATAAGAGCCATTTTTAAATGTTTTGAAAACTGGACTTTCAGTTACCTTAATGGTATAGCATTAGCCTGATTCAGCAGAGTGGCCCTCCCTTCCTCCGAAACAAAGGCATCAAAACATCTCAGCTAGTTATGTTTTCATTGAAATTAGCGTGGGGAACTGGAGAAACATTGTATTGAATTGACACATTAGAGTACACAGCGGAGCAGCGTGTTTAATTCATGCCTGTGATTGCTCAGCGGTAACTGCGCGTCATTATGGGATGCTTATTTACGAATTGTTACCAAGATACAGATGTGTTCTAGGAAGGGAGCAACAAAACTAATGCACCCACTCTAATTGAGCAGTGCTGTCAACAAGTGAATCAAATTAACCAGATGGGGAGGTGCAATACAAATTACAAACCACTTTATAAATATTTTATTTGAAAAAAGTATGTTGTATGTGTTGTGGAACAGGGCCAGTCAAGTTATATTAATGGTAATGAAGGGAATTGCAAAAGTTTCTAGACTTGGAATATAATTAACTAAATTACGCCATTATGTTTGATGTGATTAAACGAGGGCCCGGCAGCTAGCAATTTGTTAAATAAAATTATTGGTAGCTTTCAAACCGCAAGATAGAAGACATACACTCTGGCTTGGTTCCTTACAGGGGTTTTAGCTAATAAAATAAACCCATAAATCTTTTATGTTTTCAACTTGTTGTGCACACGTTTTCTCTACGTTAGTGCGGTTGCTATCCGAGATACCGCTCTGCTGGTCTGTTGCCTTATTTCTTTTGGTATGATTTCTGACTCCCCTTCTGCAGCTCCAGTTTCCAATGGGACTCTGAAGGATCTGTGCACATACTATAATTGTGCAGTGTTACAATTATAACGCATAGTGTCCAATTCGATTCACTGGCGGTTGAACCAGTGTGAACTCTCCAGGAGCCAGTTTAGTAGTGTCATAGTTATGCTGGCTCCATGTCTTCGTGTCAAGGCAGCCTGTGTCCAGTAGCTCTTTGTCAGCTCTTTCTTTCCCCTTGCTGTTTCCTTGCAGATCGGACAGTGGCATTCAGAAAAGGGTCTGACCATGGAGAAGAAGCTGCACACCCTCAACGTCTCGGACACCCTGTTCAACACCACCCTCATCATCACCACCATTCTAGTGAGTTCAGCTTCTTACATTGATCCTTCCCATATGCAAAACACACCACAAGAAACACAGGCAGGGCATCTCCAGACCTGGAGAGCCAGTCTGCCCCAGGTTTAACACCTAGAATGAAACCATGGACTGCTTATCAATCAAGCTGCTTCTATTGAACCAGGGGTGTCCAATCGCAGTCCTGGAGGGCCGTTCCACGCCAGGTTTAACAGGTAAAATTGAGAACGTGAACTGCTTCAGGGTCTGGATGGAGGTTTAATTGGGTCAATTGAACAATTTAGAACAGGTTTGGAACAAAGACCAGGAGTGGAAGAGCCCACACAGTCCACCCCTGAACGAAAAAAACAAAGACGTGGTTGGAACAAAGACCTGGACTGGAGTTGCCGTTTTTTATTGAATGCGATAAACACATTTGAAGTTTCTGATTGTTAGAATTGTTTTACAGCACAGAGAAGACACACACCTCAGTAAAATGAATATGCTTCTAAACAGGTTTGGCTTACAACTCCATACTACACTGTTCTGAGCTCCTTATTTACATGGGATAAGACAACATATACACACTTTTTGCCAACACCAGAGGATAAGAAAAAGCCATTGAACTTTGGTTGGCATGCGTTCGGTGCTGTGCTTTTTAAACCTCTCTCTCTCTCTCTCTCTCTCTCTTTTGAAATGGCTCAGGAGGTGTTACTATAGCCGTGAGCAGCTTGTGTCTCATGGGTTTGCTGCTGAAGCAATGGCAGTGAAGAAGTACAGGCGCTGGGGGAGAAGAGTGTCTTTTTCAAAAGATACAAACTGCAGCAATTCCAGGGCCAGTCTCTGTAACACTGTCTCGCATGAAGAATGACAAGCTGGGAGCTGGAACCAGCCTCAATTACCCCAGGGGCTCAAGCGCTTTTTTCTAACCTTCCTTAATCAATTGCAGGATGCTGCCAGGAGAAAAACGTGGACTATTCTAACCTTTTTGCTGCTAGGCTAAATAGAATGCGGCAACATTTTTCATTTCGTGTCATTTACTGTGTATTTGCATAGTAGTTACTTAGTAAATACAGGTGTACTTACACAACATTACCATGTTATTATGCATAGTTACAATGTACTTAATGTGTAAATCTTTTTGCATGCGAACCCTAATCTTAAAGACAAGTAGCACGGTTCTGAAGAAGGTGTAAGGACAAGAAAAATGACAGGTCTGAGACTCTGATAAATGCATCATATAACCATGGGAGAACGTGGGCAAAACTGCTGAATTCCAGTGCAAAAATACCATGGTAAAGTTTTATAAGGTTTCTTGATTGAGGAAAGTCCTATCCCTAAGCCTAGTTTCACAGCTGTAATTTCGCTGGCTGAGAAGTTACACTGTGCGAGCATGCCCTGGTCCCGGTGGGTTTGGATCCCAGAGGTTTCACTCAGTGGTCAGTGAATAGAGGGGGTGTAAACGCATGCCAGTTCTGTTGCAGGAGAACCCATACGTGATGCTGAGACCCAAGCACCAGGAGCTGGAGGGCAACGAGAGGTACGAGGGCTTCTGCGTAGACATGCTGAAGGAGCTGGCAGACATCCTCAAGTTCAACTACAAGATCCAGCTGGTGGGGGACGGGGTGTACGGTGTGTCGGAGGCCAACGGAAGCTGGACCGGCATGGTGGGCGAGCTCATCTCACGGGTCAGTACGCTGCCAGCCCGCTGGCAACCAGCCCGCTCCCCTTTCTCAGGTTTGCTGCGTGCTGTCCGCTGTACTGGACAGTCAGTGAAGTCACCCAGACAGTAGGTTTTATTTCAGAACTCTTTGAGACAGTTGTTGTGCTTGGATGCTTTCCCTGCTAATCATCTTCTGATATCTTTCTCTTTTTAAAATCATTAAATCTGTGAAACCAGCCGAGAGTGTACTTTTCTGTAAGGGGTAGGGGCCCCCTTTAAAAGCTACCTGTGCAAATTAACCACATTGCAAAGGGAAGAAAGCATGTGTGTTCTACATGTGCACACAGTTACACTCCTAATTCATTTCAATTAGTCTCTCATTGCAGCCGGACACGCCCAACGGGAGAACACATTCCCAGGGTGTAAATTGGGAACTCTTTAAGTCCCCAGTTTTTCTGGAGTGGTTGCAAAATACACTGGCTTAGGCAGGAACAACATTTTTTTTTTAATTAAAGCCGTGCCTCATCCATGGGAAATGCATTCCGCCCCTATTGGTGGCTCCTGATGGCACTGATTACATTTCCTCTGCTTGAGAATCGGAAGCAGTCAAGAGAATCTAACTGGTGGCAGAACCTGAGGAATCTGTTCCAACACACAGGGCAAGGAGGGCAAAGTGTGATAGCCCACTGCTCATTATTATTAAGGTGCTGGTAATGACAGAGCTGGAGAGCTGAGAGTGGAGTGTTTAGTGTTCATTATTAAGGTTTTTTTTTTGTTTTGTTTTGTTTTGTTTTTTTTAGTCCTACTACTATAGTACATTCAGAAGTCACAAATCATTCCTGTCAAGAAGGGCCAGGGATCTGAGTGACAGCTTATTAAATCATGAGAGCCGTGTGCTGCAATCTTAAAGATCGTAAGTCCCATGCAAAGAACCCGCTGCTGGAGGTTCATCTTTAGAGCTGGCAATGCATTCTTGGAGCCCTGTCAATTGGCAATGCTCAGCACTGATGAAACCTATGGACTGAGACAAAACGCAGGAGAGCAGAAGAAAGTAAGCGCGTCTAATTAAAGTCCTTTATAAAGCATTCAACTGGAGGCTTTGGGGAAAACCAAGCGGGAGCGGGCTTAGGAGATACAGTGCACTGCTAAGCCAATACTGCTCAGGTCAGTATCTGAGGCTGAAGTTGTTGCCGTAGCATTATATAGAGTTAGAAGTTAAGCCAGCACAAGTGAATAATTTAGGAGAGCCATTGACAGGCGGATTGAAGGATGCCCGCCCTGCATCGGGGGCTGGGTGTTTTCATTATTTAGAAGTGTCAGTGACTGGTCTGCTTGTAATTGGGTTTGGTCTCATTCAGGATGAGGTTTAGATTAGCCATTGATTGACCTCCACGCTGCCAGTTTCCGAGGGAGGATAAATCATTGGAATCAGATATCGACTGGCGGGCCTCATGCCTCTCCGTCACTTCTGGGCTTTAGAAACTCCTATGAAATTTACCGCTGATGCACAACGACAGCCTGGCGCCGTGAACTCACCCGTGATTAGTGTAGCACTCAGGAAGTCAGTTAAATGGAAAATTCTGATCAAATTTATTGAGAACAGTTTCGGAGGATCACGCTGTGTTCCATGCTGGGCTCAGATATATTCTTGTTGTATATATTTTAACTCTTCGTATCCTAGATACACCTGTTGGCGTACCTAGTTTTTTTAATATATATATATATATATAGGAGATAGCCCTAAAAACCTCACAGATTTTTCTATGCACTTCACATGCTTTAGGTGAGTATCCATGGTGACTGCCATATTAATATGTGATCCCTGCCTTGGCATTGGCATTCCCTCTGCTCTGTGCTCTGCTACGCTTTCCTGTTTGTAGAAAAGAGGGTCTTTTATAGTACTGCAGTAATTAACCTTGTCTGTTGCTTGTGTGCCCTTCGGTATTTCCACAGCCCTGGAGGTGAACCTGTCACCAGGGTAAATGCTTTGTGACTCGTGGTATAAAATATGTTTAAAAGAGCAAGCATACAGAGCTGTTATGCTTGACAAAGCACCACTTCATGCTCATGGCTATCCATGTCTTGATCTGTAAAAAACGCAAAAGTTGGAATCTGTTTGAGCCTTTCTATAAAGTGTATAAAGAGGTGTTTGCAGAGACAGTTAAAAAGCATCAAAGTGTGTTATCTGTTTTAATTTACTGAGCTAATAGAGGGGGAAAAAACATTAAATAAAAAGGACTGGCCTTGTCTTATTATTGTGACAGTTTGTTTCTGTTAGGACTGTTCTTTCACTCGACCTTGAAAAGCAAAGTTCCCGGCTGGCCGAGCACCTCCCTTCCACCAGAGGAGTTTCCTTTAGAGCCCCCTCTCATCCAGCTTCCACCCTCAAGGCAAGGAATGGGGAAGGGAATTCGTACCAGTCTTCCTGCATCTGGCTTTCTCTCCCATTTGAAAAGCACAATGAAAAGTAGCTGAGCGCGGTTAAAGCAGAGCGCAGGCATGTTTAAACACAGCTGAGAATTGCACTAGTAAATCACAGATAGATACGAAAAGAATGATGTGCATTACAAGCGTGGGAATACATGACAAACTGCAAAATTGCTTTGTAACACGGTATGTACTTTTCACAATCGCAAGGACGATCAAGTCTTCCAGCTCGTGGTTTGAATGCAAAGAGACAGGGCCACAGGAAAAAAGCGTTTTTCTTTTTAAGATATATCCCGGATGGACTGAGACCCATGGCGTTTACCCTGATGTCCTTTCTTCAAGAAGGGTCAGGGGATCTGAGATCTCCTCGCAAGTCACCCATCGAAGCTGCAGAAGCAGCTTGGCTTCTGAAATAACTCAGCTGTAATTAGCCTTGTGGCTCAATTGGGAATCCTGGAGATCCTTCTTCAACAGTGAAATTCAATGGGGAACAAAAGATGATACACTTTTCAATCAGTGCGAGGGCTTCATGTGTGCGGCTCACACTGAAACTAGAGTCTATCCCTATCCTAACTAATCACTCACTTATAATCACTTATCACATTGCACTTATTGTAAACTGCTCTGTATTTAAATATGAAGCTTGTATTGTAACCCTGTACTACGCTGATAAAGGCGTCTGCCAAATAAATACTACATTGGGTAACACTGGTTGGATGCCCCAGGGACTGCTGATAAAGGGGTTGATTCAGCAGTATTTTGAAGAGGTTTGGCTTGGGGTATGATTGGCGTGATATTGACTTTCTCCCATTGGGTGAGGGGTGGGTTTTTTTTTTTGGTTTGTTATTATTCTAATTGTGTTTACAGCTTTGACCTGTCAGCAGGTTTGTGGACTTTGGGGGATTCCTGTGTTGTTCTGCTTAGCTGCTGTGGGACCAGCCCAAAAGAGAACTTGCCTCCCAGCACGTTACTGCACCACGAACACACTACAATACTTAAAACGTTTATCCACAAGGTGCTTTCATGCGCTATGTATAATTGAAGGTGTTCTCATGGTATTTTAGCAGTCATTCACAGTGGACTGCTTGGTCTATATACCAATGATAAGCGCGTGTCAAAGAAAACAACAACATAACAAGCCCTTGCACTGCGAAGGGAAGTACCGGGGGAAATTGACTTCTATTATAAAGTAAACCTTTGCCGCTCTTGCCCTGCCGGAGGACTCTTAAGCCTCTTCAGGGACCGGCACTCAAACAATACTAGCTCACGCTGGAGTGATTGCTTTTTCTATTGTAGAAATCCCAGTTAACTTCTGTCTCTCAGGTTTGCCGCTTTTTGGAAGTTGGATCATTTTTATTATTATTATTATTATTATTGCTGACCCCATTGCCGTCGCCTGTTTTAGCTTTTCCACGCTTATGCTGTGCCTTTACCATACTTTACCTCGCTTGCTTTTGATTTTCCATTCTTTCGCTGCACCTTGCTTGGCTTCTGCTGTGGTCAAGACATTTGGTTTTTAGTTTGTACAGCAGAATCCTAATTAAATACTGTAAATCAAGACATTTTCACTAACTCTGGTGTTCAGTGTGCCGTTGTTCGACTGTATGTTGATCTCTTCTGCCTTTAGCACCCCGCCTAAAAAAAAAAACTTACCTACAATTTTTCCATCTTTGACCTGTTTCAGAAAGCAGACCTGGCCGTGGCAGGGCTGACGATCACCGCTGAGAGGGAGAAGGTGATAGACTTCTCCAAGCCCTTCATGACTCTGGGGATCAGCATCATGTACCGAATGCATTTGGTAAGTGGAGGCAAAGCAAAGCTGCTCAAACTGGGCAAAATCTGAGGTCAGCACCCTCCTGTGCTGGCCATGTTCATTCCACTGATAAAACTGCTTGTCTACAACCTCATTTCCCAGGCAGTTGTGGGATCGATAGCAGCAGCATGATGTTTATTATGTGATCTCCCACTCCCCGGCGAGGAGAGCGATCAGGAGTGGAGTTTCGAGGATGGGGGGAGAGAAAGAGACAGCTCTGTCGTTCTCCCTCATAAAGTGGATTTTACAGGTTTTCGGAGATATTGCAGAAGTTAGTCACTGAAATGAGAGCCACGCAGCACTTGTGAAAGGCTGCTTCAAGCTGTTCTTCTTTCCTTCAGGCGAACAGTTCCATCGTTTTTAAGAGCCCGAAGCTTCTCTCGTCTAGATACCCCAGCATTGGCAGTGTCTCGATTGGCATGGAAGAGATCATTATATTTGTGTGCTCTTCAGTTATTTACAGAGATTCGAACACCAGTGGCCCCGATTGATGCCCAGCCAGCCCTGAATGTTTGGTGATAGTCTCTCTGCCAGATCCTATCGCTGGGGTAGTAATGGAATGGAGTGTGGGTGATAGAGTGGGGTGAGGGGGTAGAATATGGAGAGTCAGGAAGGCTGTGGGGAAGAAGGGGGGAGTATAGGGTGAGAGGTTGGGCATGGGGGTTTTAAGGACGGGAGGGTGGTGGGGGAGTAAGGTGGTTGATGGAGCCCCTTGTTCCAAGCAGCTGGTTCTGGTCTCTCCCACTTCCTCTCTTAGCCTCTTCTCCTTCTCTCATACTCCTTAAAAGCAATTATACCCTCAGGCTCTTTCACTTGGCAGCCCCCCGCAAAAACAGCAGTCTCATTTTTATTTAATTTTTTTTCATACTTGACTTGTTCAGGTTTAATCCAGTATTGATTCGCGGTGCCTTGATCTTGCTCCCGTTGTTTCTGACTGAATGAAAATGGAATTTTCAGTGCGATCGATTGCAAATCAGAATAGCAAAAATCAGGGCTTGTTTTTAGTTTTTGTCTATTAGACCCCCCCTCCCCCTTCTCCATGAGTCTGGAACAGTGATGTGTTCATCAGCTTCTTAGGAGCTGTTCTCCTGTCTGCAAATCGGACCTAACAGACAGTGTCTCTTCAATAGAGAAAGGAGGTCTTGATGAATTGAAGGCAGGATGTACTGTAATGACTCCACTGGCATCCTTCTGCTAAAAAGCTGAAAGCACTTTTGCATATTCAGAATGAAATATTCATCAGATTTCTTTTGTCCTCCAGATGCAGGGCATTGCCATGTTTCAGAATTAATTTGACTGCTTCTGTTCGTGATTCTAATCCTGTGATTTGCGTCTCATGCCTGAGGATCTCATGACTGGGTGTTTAAAGTTATAGATCCTTCCAGTAACCCAGCAGCCTGGCTGCACTGTCACATGCGTGACAGAAGAGGTGGTGTGAAAGAGGCAGATAAAGCTAATCAGTCATTCGGATATTGGTGAAAGCTCATCTGCCGTGTGATGCGCGTCAGTCAATGTGATTGAAGGCTTGACTGCCTGTCGGCTGCAAACAGCAGGCAGATCTAATCAAGCTTTCAACCCGGAGGAACTGATGCGTCTCGACATTTAAATAGCACAGCCTGTTCACCTGAGAGGGGAAATGGTGCTGATTCATTTTCTTGATGATGATTGAGCTCAGAAACAATCATAGCTCCACTGTGAGCCAGTACGTAAAATAAGAAGGTTGTAAGAAGACTGCAAGAGCTGAATCAATGTCCTCATTGTGCGGGGAGATGCTGACACCCACCACGTCTGAAGTCTGGCGTAGTTTTAAATGTCTTCAGCAGTACAGTGCCATTGCTAGTGTGTTGTAGTCAGTACACAGCATTCCTCTGCATTTCCAAGTAATCTGAGTGCACCTCTGGGGAGTGCAGTTTGTGTGCAAGTGGATTCCGGAATGAGAAATATACGTCTGCAGCTGGATTTATGCATACACACGTAAACCCCAATAAGCAGGATTGGCGGAGATCTGCAGGGATTCAGGACTTGTGTAAATGATCCTCATGATAACCAGTCACAATCCGTGTTCCCTATATCCCCTCGGCACAATCACTTACACATAGAAATAAAAATACAAAATAGGTACAAGGCTCTTCATCGCAACCTCAAGCTGTGGGGCTCTTATATCTGATGACAAATAAAATCCCCTCCTTGCCTGAGCTTCTTAGTGCAATAAACTCATTCTGAGGCCTTTTGTTCCACCAGCTTAGATCAAGCCTCTTAAACCCTCCACTTATTTCAAGAATCTTCTCCTTTCCATTACAATCTCCGCTCCACCTCCTGATAAAACTCTCGAACAGTCTCCGCTAGGAGCCGGCTCTCCGCTCCACCTCCTGATAAAACTCTTCGAACAGTCTTTGGCCACACTCACAAAGACTCGATTTCCCTAAACTATGATATATGGTAATAGTGTTCAGTCAAGCCCTATCATTTGGAGAGTAGTTCAACAGCAATGCACCAGCTGAGCAGCTCCAGCAGCAAAAAGTCACTTGGATCATGTGCGGTGTAATTTACACAGGGAAAAACCGTGTGTTTGAATATAACGCTTTTGACAGAAGAAACATTTATAATAAATATAAATCCTGGCCCTACTGTATATGTAACTTATGACTAAGCAATGCCTGGTTCTTAAAGAGTTCTGCCTGTCAAACATCTGCTGCTTCTGCTAGCCAGTCAGCCCTAATACAGATTAAGCACTCCCAGGTAGTAAGCAGCTACCATCGTGTCACTTTGCTGAATGAGTGCAGGTCTATCTTATTGCTCATGTTGACACCCCCAGTGCAAAATGTTATGTGCCTGCTGTGGAATTGCTATCCCTTAATTGTAGTCCAGAAACAAGAAGTGAGTAATAGCTCAAGAAAATGTTTGCAGATCAATCTCTTTGATTAGCAGAACCCTCACTGTCATCCATGGCTGCTCTCCTCCTTTTTTTTTGATTTCTGCAATTTAGAAATTGTTACTTGCAAGCACTGGCCTCTACTATCCAGGACACTGCTACGGCATAAGAAGATTCACCCGGAATTTCCAGAATTTCCTAAAATCTTTTTTGTTTTGTTTTTTTAAGTATCACTCGTACATCTCTCAGCACAGGACAGAAACGGAATCCTTTGCAGTAAACTGTCTTACTCGGAGGAACACGTCTCTCTTGACTTAGCTCTCTATTAAATTGCGCATCTATGAAGTATATCCTATATGGCACGGCACAACTTAAAAGCTGCCCCACAAGAGGGCAGAGCCTCCTGTACTGTAGGGTTAATACTATACAGTTAAATAAAGAACCGTTCAACTTGTGTCGCTAACAATAATGTGACATCATTTCCATCTGCCATCTGATACAAAGACATTTCAGATAACTGTGTCGCATCAGCATCAGGGTGGCAGTGTATTATATGAAGTGTATTTGAGCCTGTTGTTGTATGTATGTATGTATGTATGTATGTATGTGTGTATGTATGTATGTGTGTATGTATTCAAACAGTCTGCTGTGCACAGCTGTCTACTGCAATAATGAGATTGGCTTTGACAAGCGAGCACTGCAGGTTAAAAGCCCTGATTTCGTCGAACAAACCCTGCAGGTTCTTCAGTGTCTGCAGAGCAGATGGTTTCCTAGCTCATCCGAAGCCTCTCCCGTTAAGTGACTCATGCACCATGCAGGGGACGGTTTTGCAGCAGATACAGCTGCAGTGCTCCTCTGGCAGTATTTGGACCTGTTCCCATGCCTATGACTAAAAGCACCTCTGTGTTTGTTTGCAGAGCCGCAGGCCGGGCTACTTCTCCTTCCTGGACCCTTTCTCTCCGGGGGTCTGGCTCTTCATGTTGCTGGCCTATCTGGCTGTGAGCTGCGTTCTCTTCCTAGTAGCCAGGTACCGTACAGCTCATTACTGCCACCTGGTGGTGCATTGAAAGTATTGCAAATAAGACCTGGGCAGAACATTTTCACAAGCAAAAGTTACTTTGCATGTAAGTTTATATGCATAGTGGTACATGTAAACTTTTTTGGATACAAGAAAATAATACAATCTTAAACTCAAATTGAACCTATTGCATAAAAAAAACATGTCTGTATAGACAAATCCCTGAGACTGTGTGATTTTACTCTTGATAACGGCAGTGTTTTTCTGTGTAGTTTTACATCAATGTCCCAGCACGGTTCCCCATGTTAATAGTATCACAGATGTTACTAAATCTGGTATCTCAAATTCTTGAAGAGTGCTACAGAATATAGAGGGTGTCTATCTTAATATTCTGCTGCTGGTGAGGTATTCACTCGCATTAACATAATTATCACATATCAGAAATCAACCAATCACAGTGCAGTATTAGCCAAAATACAGATATGTTAAAGCAACATTAATTGGTGTGATTTTGTAATAAAATAATCAGCGGTGTGTAGGGTGTCTCTTATTGTATAAGAAACGTCATTTCGCACAGTTTGAGCAGCCGGAATCGTTCGCTGTCCTCTCTCTCGCCCAAACAGCACGAGATGACATCTCTAACACAATAAGAGCACGTCTTACTGATACTAAATACAGTGCAGAGGATGGGGGTCTGTGCTGGAGCAGGGTTATGTCATTTAGAGCTGTGTTATTTCGATTTTTAGATCAGCAGTGAAAGAGTATGTGTTTCCCTTAATCCGCAAATACACAGCACCGCCCAGCCTCAGGTCTGCAGCCCTCCATCCCCCAGGTAGCATTTCCCTCCTCTCTGTCGGGGCTGTGGCCCAGTTTAAGCACCTCAGCTGAGCTGCTGGAAGGACACGGAGGCAGCCCACGCGTGTAAAAGCTGTTTAGATGTGATAGCACCTGCTTTAAAACAGTGGAGTGCGGCTGCTGTTTTGCTTGAGTAAACTGGGAGAAGGATCCTTGTGAAGATGTACAGATGTACTTCTTGTTCACAAACCTGCCTTGTCAGCTCTGTTAAATGTATTTATTTCCATGGCAGCAGCATAGCAGGCCCCTGGGACTCTAGGGAGGTAGAATGCTGTGTAAAGCCTCCTGGGACCCTGAGTGCCCTACACTGCAGGGAAAGTGGAGTAAGGTGATAGGTTAGAGAACACCCCTTGACTTTATCCCACTGACTGCTTTTCGATGAAAATCCTTAAACATTAACATCCAAAGCGCCAGGTTGAGTTTGTTATTTTTCTGCTCTCCAGTGTGGTGTTGTGTTCTCACACTGCGGTGCGTTAATTAAAAAATATATATTTTGAATCCTCTGTTTTTTGCAGGCTGACCCCCTACGAGTGGTACAATCCCCACCCCTGCCTGAAGGGGCGCTGTAACCTGCTCATTAACCAGTACTCCCTGGGGAACAGCCTGTGGTTTCCAGTAGGGGGGTTCATGCAGCAGGGCTCCACCATCGCCCCCCGAGCCATCTCCACGCGCTGCGTCAGCGGGGTCTGGTAAGGAAGGGCCGTTTGTCTCACTCAAACCTCAGCTGTGTCGATGCGCCCAGTAAACAAAGAAACGCAGAACTGAGCTCATGGATTTCAGCATCACCAGTGGATTGCACTGACTGGATTGCCGTGACTGCTGTGTGATTCCCGTCACACTACTGTCCCACTGCTTTCCATAAAACACATTTTCCATGTTTGACTTTTGCCGACGTGATCCGCTTTATCTGGCCCTGTTCACACCTCTGCTCTGCTGATTCACAGACGCGGTGAATTCACATTTAGGTCACGTAGACAGTAAACTGAACGTGAACTGCACTTTACTGTATAAGGGCCCGTCACTGATTCACTGTTTTTCTCATGATAGTAAAATAATGAGGGGGGGGGGGGGGGGGTTGCAGCATGTGTAAAATCAGAATACACACATCCGCGGATCACAGCGGGATAAAAATATCAAATCAGAACTCAACATCAGAGGGGGTTCTTTCAGTATTGCTAACCCGCTCTGCCTCCACAGGTGGGCCTTCACCCTGATCATCATCTCCTCGTACACGGCTAACCTGGCCGCCTTCCTGACGGTGCAGCGGATGGAGGTGCCCATCGAGTCTGTGGACGACCTGGCCGATCAGACTGCCATCGCGTACGGCACCATGCACGGGGGCTCCACCATGACCTTCTTCCAGGTGAGCAGAGCCCAGGGCGCCCGCACAGCGCACTGCAAAGCAGAAGCATGGCACCCCCTATAGGAAGGCGTTGTTAAAGCAAGATGCCAAATGCAGTCTAATCTTAGGGAAAGCGTGCTAAATTACAGTGCTTATAAAGGAGAACAATGTTTTTTTTTTTTCAAGACATCATGCAAAGACTTTTGTTACTGGTAAACAATACCGTAGCACCCAAGGTCAAAATTCTTAATATATCTAAAAGCATTCATTCAAGATTATCCATAACATCAAACACTAGAATCAGTACAAAGAAAATAAGCTACCTGTATCAAAGATGTTCACAGTAAAAGCAGAGCAAATAGTTTTAAAGCAGAGCAATAGCCAAGGTGAACATCCAAGAGCTGTAAGGTAAAGGATATAAAAAACAAGGCAAACCATGCGTAACTATGGTAACTACATAGTACAAGCATAGGAACATTTCATGGAAAATGATTGCGCACATTGGTAGAAACGTGCGTCAGCGCTTGTCTCTGCAAACTCATCCCTCTCTCTTTCTGGCTGCAGAACTCCAGGTACCAGACGTACCAGCGCATGTGGAACTTCATGCACTCGAAGCAGCCCAGCGTGTTTGTGAAGAGCACAGAGGAGGGCATCGCCCGGGTCCTCAACTCCAACTATGCCTACCTGCTGGAGAGCACCATGAACGAGTACTACAGGCAGCGCAACTGCAACCTCACCCAGATCGGAGGGCTGCTCGACACCAAGGGCTATGGCATCGGCATGCCCCCAGGTACGTCTGAATATGTAGGGGCTCTTCTCAGTGGACGTGCTAAATTTATTGACCGTTTGGCAACACGATTATAGTCTGTCATTCGTGTGAGCGGTACAAAGCTTGCCCTGGAGTCAATGCTGAGCGGATTGTGCCCATTTGGCCCTGTTTGAATAGCAGGTTTTAAAATCAACATTTTGTGACATTCTCTGTCTTCTCTCCCTCCCACCCCTCTCTACCTCTCCCTTTTGCTCCTCTCCTTCCACCCCCTCTCTCCCTCCACTCTCCCCCCCTCCTCTCTGCCTCTTCTCCCGCCTCCCACCCTCTTCCTCTCCTCTCTCTCTCCTGCCTCCCTCTTCTCCCCCAGGCTCGGTCTATCGTGACGAGTTTGACCTCGCCATTCTCAAACTCCAAGAGGAGAACCGCCTGGATATTCTCAAGAGGAAGTGGTGGGAGGGGGGCAAGTGTCCCAAAGAGGAAGACCACCGAGCCAAAGGTACCGTAGAGCCGGCGAACAGTGGGGAGGGGCTTCTCCTTGCACACATGACTGGGATCGCCTGCTAGTAGCAGTTATCCAACCTTTCCGGGCTTCAAATCAGATCTTTCAGAAACTGTTTCTGCAAATGTGGATCTTTTTGATTTGGACCTTGCCCACACAGCTAGAACAAAGCCTCCCAAGAATCCTGATATATACCGTTGCAGATGCAATTACTGACCTCGCTTAGAGTATTAATACAGAGATGTTTGCACTATCAAAGTTCAGAAATAAAAAATGAAAAATAAAAATATGTAAAAAGCGAGGCAGGGGGCAGTTTTAGTGATTAAATGACGCATCTGTGTGTCACAGAAATCGCTCCCAAAACCTCACCCACCTGCCTCCCTCCTGGGCTTTGAGTGTCGGGGAACAGATTTGTGCGGAAAGGGGTGCCTGCCCTTGCAGTGGCATGCGGGTGTGTAAGGAGGAGGGCAGAATGCCAAGGAATTCGTTTTTTTGGCTTTTTATTGTACGAATGCCGCCTGGCCACTCGAGTGCCATTGCCCTGTGCAGTGACCCAGGTGATCGAAATATTGTTCCGTTTGTCTTCCTGACGTGTGCAACCCGAGCTCCGTAATCGTTTAGAGGGAAAACATTATGCAGCACTAAAAGTTTCTCACCAGGGGAAATGTATACCAGACCTTTTAATAAAAGGAAAGCCGTGCCTTCGATTTTCCCCGACAGAGAGTGATTTGAGACGCTAACCTTTTTAACATTGATTGCTATGGATTTTTTATATATATATTTTTTATTTGCCCTTCTGATTTAAATGCGTATAAATTAATAAAATCCAACGCAGCAGGTTTAATAAATAGGCAGTCTGGAGCAATTTAGTGCCTGTGGGGCAGCCCAGCGGAAAATTGAAAAGCAAGACAGAATTTTTATAGTCTGAGCACCAGTCAGTGCTTTTTGTAAATATTGAATTCAAATGATTGCTCTTAAAAAGGTCAGACATGGCGAATAAGGGTTATTTACTAGGTACATGAAACCTCTGAGGATCTTGGAGGGTTATGAATGTCAGAGTAAAAAATGTTTATTAATAATAATAATAATAATAATAATAATAATAATAATAATAATAATAATAATAATAATACTAACAGGCAAACTAAAGGCTTCTTCTGCAATGTTGGATTTTGCATGTAACGCGTTTAAACAAAACCTTTGCACACGAGTAAGCAAGCTCATGTGAAAACAAAGCGCTAACACAACAAGCAATCCAAGCATTATTAAAAAAACACACACACACACACACACACACAGCCGCACCTGCTCCTGCTTGCCAGCGATGCCCCTGCTTATTATTAGGAGAAAGCCCCATTGCATCATAGTCCTAGACCTGCCCTTCTACAAATACTCATGAGCTCCACACTGCGTGTCACGGAATAGCCTGTATTTCAGGGCCACTGTGAAAGAAGTGTCTAGTAAATCTAACCTTTTCATTTTAATAATCATACTAACCCTTCTAAAAGTGCACCACAGCAAACTTGTCAGCACAGTAATTTGACTCTTTTTCTGCCGTGCGATTCCCATGGTTACACGACGCATTGACCTGAGTTGACCATGCTTAACATTCATAAGGGAATTCAATACAAATTGCGCCCAGCTTGGCGAGACTACAAATGGAAAGGCATACCTGAACCGATGATACTGTAATCGGAGTAATGAAATTCATCGGAATGCCAACAGAATAATCTCTCAAGACATTTATAAGGGAGCTTTCTTGTTAATAGGCAGTGTGTTTTTTCAAAGCTTGCTGCTCTTCTAGAATCTGGACACCACCCCCACTTCTTCCCTCATTGGTTTACCCCACTCGTTTAAAAGCTGGGGCTTACCTCCACGTCCGGGGGTCGATGGGTCCCATCTCCCTGCCTTGGTTGAGTGCTGTCAAAGGTCTCTCGTCATAGGAGGGCCACACCTATCCCATCATGCCCTTGAATAAATATTTGTGTTTATGCTGTCACCTCACTTATTGAATGCTGCAGCAGGAATGCTTGTGGCAATAGCACTTGTATTAATGCACCAAGCTGCAGCTTGACATTGGAAACTTTGCATAACCAAATATAATATATTATAGACATTAAACCGCAGGGAAGCTGTCTGAATATTTTTTGGTGCAGTTTATCTCCTTACTGCTTGCTTTATTTATTTATTTATTTATTTCGGTTTCCATTTTGAAATGTAATAACGGCTGTAGCATTTTAGATTTCAACGCTGGAGATCACAATATTAAAATGCTCTCTAGTCCAGTGCCTATCAGGACCTGTATTCTAAGAAAGGGAGGTGATCAGCCAGGCTTTCCAGCTCCTGTACAGACGAAGGCACAGCTAGTGTGTGTTTTCGGAGGCACTAATGGATTTCTGTGCTGGGCTGCTCTGTGTGCTCCTGACAGTAGTTGTGGTTAAACACCAGAAGCCGCAGGCTGCACAGCGTGGCAGAGCGGGTCAGCTTCTGTACTGATCCCTCCTCACCAGCACAGCAGCTGTGACAGCGCATGATTCATCTCTGTGATTTCACAGAGCTCAGCTGAGGGGTTGGGAAGGGACATGGGAGGGACGTTGATAAACGAATAGAAAACTTTAAAAAATAGATTCTAGAACTAATAGAGCCAGAGTTCTCCTGTTCTAAATCCACAGTCGTCGCTGTTTTATTTTGTTTCGTTTTAATGAAAGGCTGGGCAGGGGGGAAGGTGTGACGTGCTCAGCAATATTAACATGAGGTTTATCAGCTAGCAGGAGAGCAGGAGAAGCAGTGTCTAGGAGTGTGTGTGCGCCTGTCCTCGAGGCGGGGTGGGGGGGGGGGTGATGTGAGCAGCTCCTCTCATACAGTTGCAGTTTAATTATGAGAAATCTCAATTCCAGATGCATAGATGTCACAGCTTGCAAAGAACATACCGCAACGTAGGTCTAAAGTTAAAAAAACAAACAACCCAACAGTAATTTGTTAACACTGCATTAGTTGTCTCTAATTACTGTGGATTTACATAGTAGTTATTTAGTCAATGCATGGCCACTTACACATAATTACAGTGTTATTATGCTAAAACATGGCATAAAAAGGTCTGCATGCAGTTACCAACACCAACAATAAGGCACAAAACCCTAACCCACAAGCAGATGAGAACTGAAAGCATATATATATATATATATATATATATATATATATATATATATATATATATATATACTGTAAATAAAGGCCAGTACACTAGTTCTAGAAACACAAATGCCATCCCTCATCCTTAATTATAAGGTCCGGTAGTTTTTTTGTTCACAGATTAACCACTGATTATAACAGACACTTTGGACAGGCTCACATCCCAGTTTTACTGTCTCCCTTTCTCTCTGGCCAGGGCTGGGAATGGAGAACATTGGTGGTATTTTCGTGGTGCTGGTGTGCGGGCTGCTGGTGGCTGTCTTCATGGCGGTGCTGGAGTTCATCTGGATGATGAGGAAGACGCCAGGGACGGAGGTGAGTGACGGGGGGATGGCAAGGGCGGGGTCTGTATACGGCATGTTAGAAATCCTTCTGTTTAGAGTTCTACTGTAGGTAAGTGCACGAGCACAGCCATGCTGAAAACCTGCAAGCTAGCAGCTCTGAGCAGGACTGAGCAGTGCTGGCCATTGCTCGAGTTTCCGTCAAGCTCACTGACCCTCTCTCTGTCCCTCTGTGTCCGTGCAGCTGTCGGTGTGCGAGGAGATGTTTCTGGAACTGCGCGGGATCATCCTGTGCCGGGACAGTCTGCAGCTAAGGCGGCGGCGAGGGGGCGGGGCCGTGAGGTCCAGGCCCCTCCCCCTGGAGGAGCGGCGTGCCAGGGCGGCGGCAGCAGCGGGCCTCAGCAACGGCAAGCTGTGCGGGGGGAGCGTGCCCGAGCCGCTGGCACACAGACTGGCGCAGGAGGCCTCCTTGGTGGCGCAGGGCTGCACTCACATCCGCGTGTGTCCCGAGTGTCGCCGATTCCAGGGGCTTCGCGCCCGGCCAGCAGGAGGCAGCTCCTCTCCCATACACAGCGAGGCGAGCATAGAGTGGGAGAAAATGACCAACAGCAGCGAGCCGGAATAGAACCCAAACTCCCTTCCTCCGTGCCTCCCTGCCTGCCTGCCTGCCTGCCTGCCTGCCAGCCAGCATCAGGGACAGGGGAGTGGGGATTAAAGCTGAAAAAAAAAAAAAAAAAAAAGAACAAAGCAGAAATGCCTTGCAGCAGCAGCTTGATAGCGGTGGAACTACTAGTCGCACAGACTGAGAGAATTACACTTTTGAAAGGCACAAAGCTAGCTGGGTGACCCTGCCACCATTACCAAGGACCTCCTTAAGTCCAGCGCTGCTGCTCCTCCATTTGCTGCGAGATGAGAATGAGTTAACGACCCCCCCTGCTGGGGGAATGTGGAGGTGACCGGCTATGACTAAGCTTGAGGAAACACTTGGGATAACCTGCCCTGTGCTGTAACCTGACCGGCAGAACTGCCTTCTGTTAACAAAACAAAGGATCCTAACTGGGATGCTCAGATTCTGATTCTGCCAATGAACAGGGCAAAGCTTCTTTGGCAGTACTGAAAAACACCCTTATGAGAAGTCCCCTGGATATAATGAATAATCATGCATTTTTCAGCTAAATAGAAGACAGCTACTGTGCGTTACTAAAATAGGGGCTTTTTTTCCGACATATTTTTTTAAGAGATCTGAGGATTTTTTCAAAGCTTGAAAAAAAAACAAAAAAACAACAACATTATAATAACAAATGAATACTTGCATAAATTAAAGTGCCAAAAAATTCAGAACCGCCTCTCAGAGAGGCCTTGGTATAGAAGGACAGTGGAGATGGCTCTTCCACGTCCAAGTGTTTTTTTTTTTTTTTTGCAAACTTCTGGCCTTGCGATGAAACCGAGGAACAAGCAAGATAGGACGATGCAGCGTTTGTTTGTTTTTTTTTGTTTTTTTTTAAATAAAATCAAAATTTTGAGGAAATATTTTTTTGAAAGACAACAATGAAATGGGGTCATTCCAGGGGTTACCTGAAAGTTCAGGTTTAGCTTTGCTTTGTTGCCTTCAGAGTTTCGACAGAATTTCAGGAATTTCTACAGCTTAAGAGTGGCGCTTGTTTAGGTGCTGCCTTATTCTGGACCTTATTATTCACATTGCCTTAGAACGTGTTTTGATCCTCTCATTCAAGCGGCCCTGCTTACAGAACCTCAAGGGGTGTTTTTTAAGAGCAAGGGCATTTAGATTAATCAAAGTTCGACTGCTTTAGACAGACTTGGAGACTCGTTCTCATTTTTCAAAGCTCTGTCTAACCAGAGAGAATGTTCCCTAAAACAGTCTTTAATGTTGTATTAATAGCACCCAACATTAACCCAGCCGTGCCCTTCATTACACTGATAGAGCATCCTCAGTACTTTGTGCACTCCTGTCCTCTGCAGCCCTCATCTTCCCAGTCACCACTCACTTCCAGCCATGCATATAAGGATCAGTAGCTGTCTTCTGATGCATTGCTTAAAAACATGCACACTGTGCCTTGGGTTCAGTTGTCATCTTACAGGTGGCACAGATGATCACAAGACACATATTGAATCAAGACATGCCTGCTTTATTTCCTTGATAGCCCTCATGAAGCTGTACTGCTTTCAAAATATAGTGTATGTTGTTAGTGTGGGGCATGGGTACAGCCGTCTTTGCATGTGATCCAACAGCAGGAGTCTTTTTTAAAACATGCCTCTTGTTTGATGGAGACAGGGTTACAGTGTAGGCATGTATAGTTTGCCACACCTAGTTTTCTGCTTGCCCTGACTCTATACAAAGGGGGTGACCCCTGAAATGATTGAAAGATTTCCCGGTGCCATTGTTGTACACAGAACTCTCAGCTCTGTCAGCTCTTTCCTGAACTCTATATCTTGGGTTTTGTCCTGCATTAGGGATAGTTCAAAGGGGTGCTGTTTTGAGTAAATATCATGCTTTGGATCTGTTGCGTTGATTGACTGATAGATTTCTGTTAAGCACATACAAGAACTATCCGTATTTAGGCTTCTGTTTTTCAAGGCAGCCACAAACCTGTCCCTAAAAATAGAGAAACAAGTGTGACCCGGCACCACAAAAACAGCAAGATCAGTGGCATTCTAATGACTCATTCTGTCACTAGAAGTCCCGGTCAACTCCACCCCCAGAGCCCAGTCCAGGTTTTAATGCGGAGAGCAGGAAGCTGGCTGAGCGCTCAGAGCCCTGTTGTGTAATTGTATGAGTGTGATTTGTATTATTTTTTATAACATTGTGGAGCTAGTTGATATCCATTTCAAAAAACAAAACCACATGGGATTCCAACGCAGGTAAGGAAATACGTTGTCCACTTTTTTGACAACCCGGGGAGAAAGTCGTCCCTTCCTAGTTTTATAAAAAAGCTTTCCTCCTGTACTCGTGCATACAGAATAAAATGTAAGTCTAGAACTTGATTGGTGACACAGTTAATAATTCACTTTGATTTACTTTTGCTCCTGTGAAGATATGTCTGAGGCACTGGCTTCCTCATAGCCAGCAAATCTATCTTCTTAATCTCATCAGAAAAGGATCTGACCCGTTCACATGGGTAATTAACAGCGTTACTATACATTACCTCATCTCAACAGCAGGGGTCAGCATTACCACCTTCACCTGCCATGGCAAAACCTTGCCCAATTTCTTTCTTCAAGGGAAAACAAACGGTCAGGGCTTCTGGGTATATACTGTACTATACATCTCAGAATGTTAATTGAACAACCAAAAAAGCTGCTTGATTTAAGGAAGGCTTATTTTAGGTTTGCCATACTTGTTCAGTAAAAAAAACACTCCATAAAGGTGCATGGGGTGCTGTGCGGATAGTTGTAAACACCCCTTCATGGAGCTTGCTAGTTATACAGCCAGCCTCATTCATTAAGCAGTAGTAGGTAAACAGTAACAGGGCTTCTGCTTCTGCAGGTTACTGAAATAATCCACCTACTGTGGCGAACATTAATGGTACAGAAGATGCATTTCTCTGTGAAGGAGGCTGCAGCCACCCTGGGGTTACCCCTGAAAACCAGCAGTTGATGCACTCCAAGAAGATTCACCAGTGCTGTAAAACACTCTTAAAAATCCAGCTGTGGCGTACAGGCTAATCAGATCAAGTGCTTTTTACAACCCAATTTAGACCACTGACCGTGCTGATAGGCACACCTTTTACAATCCATGCAAAGCAATTTAAAGACCAATCTCAAGATTTAAACACTATTTTGCCACCGAGCTCTTACCCCATTTGATAAAGCAGCTCTTGTATTTTTCATATCCATTCTCAAAAAGAGAGGGAGGGGTTGCTATTTGGTTTCCCGATGATTCTATGCAATTTCGTGTTGTAAAATTAACAAATAAATCAGATAGAAGAACAAAATTAAAAAAAATAAAAAAAATGAGTTCTGGAGCGTGGAACACAAGTGTAGGTTTGCAGGTGAAATGATCAGACGTTAATCCTGTGCTTTTGTTTTCAAACCATTTCTGTTGAATGTAATAAACAAAACCCCTTTCCATTGTTTGTCTTTCAAAGGAATAAAATAGAAGATGATTTGCTTTGTTTGTTTCTTTACTCGTTCTTTGTCTTCCTGATGTCATTCATTTCTTGGTTTGTGTGCAGAGGAACTGGACTATATAAGCATGCAAGGGGTACTGGAAACTGGTGTAACAGAGCGACAGTTGGGCTCGAACCGGGGACCCCGCGGAACATAAGTGCAAAAGAGTTGGGCAAATCTGCATTTGAGTTATAGAGCTTTTAACCTGATCTCATCTCACCGACAGGGGGTAGAATCCACAACTGCAGTGATCACACAACATTGCCCGTTATGCTGGGTATGATACTAACAAATCTAGAAGAAAATGCAGACGCTGTGGACCGAAGTCAGTGACTGTACACACAGATGGCTAGATTCTCAAAGCTGTTAACTCCAAGTCGTCATTTGTATGATTTTGTTTTTCAGAAAGATGCACCCAAGTTAACCAAACCTGAGATAACCAATTAGGACATAAATCAGAGGGGTTGGTAGTCTTGAGTCATTTCTTATTGGTTTTAGAATTGTAAATGGCGTTTTTATTTTAGGATACTGGTGATTTGAAGTAAATGGCTTCGAGTGTCAAGCCCAGAGTTTATACAATTTGTACAGGTAAGTATGTACTTTGATTTATTAGTGAGACAATAGAGCGGGATAGTGTGGCAGTTATCTGTCTCCGAGGGCTCTTGTGAGCCAAGGAATGTGATAGGTGAGACGGCTGTTCTCAGAGAAGGCTATAGCTGAGCTAAAGCCCCCTGTGGCTGCTTGCCTAGATCCCATAATTGGGTCTAATTTAACTGTTCAGTTAATAGCAGGCTGGGCCCCAACTGTGCATCATTAAAAGCTGCTAAAAGCACCCTAATTGGGGTAAGCTTCCAGACCAGCGGATTGCATTAGTCCATCTATCAACTAAAGCAAAGAAAGGTCTGTCTTGTTTAGCTATGAGAAGGCAACAGTCCAGGTGGTTACTCTGTGCAATGGATATACAGACTGAAGCTACAGCAGGTGACTATAAGAACATCAGTAATGTACAGAGCATGACAGGTTTGTCATTTTACTGTTCCATTTCAAAACAGAAATGGGGTTTTAAAAGGGTCTCTTTTTCTACAGATCATTTAGACTTCAGTCCATTTCACCAGCCGCCTTATTATAAATTCACTTCCTGTGCAACAGATATTAGGATCCCACCTGAAAGGTGAAACTCCCTTTGCCGCACATAGGACTTTCAACTGCGTCAGGTGGGATCCTAATAACCTGCTCCACAGGTACTGAGTAAGATGTATGGACTTCTTACTAATTAAACAAGCTACAGACAATTGATAAGGGGCTGGCAAGACAATGAGGCATCACCTTTACTCAGTTAAAACTCTGGAGCCGTAGGTAGCTGCCAGATTTTGAAGTCCTTTTATTGTTGCTGCTAACAGTGTCATGCAAATCCAAATGTAACGGGTTCATTGTCATTGTCAATCCTGCCCTGCAGGCTGTTCAACAGATTGATTATATTTACATGATTAATGTGTCAGTGCTTCACTGTCCTTGGTCCTTTCGTCTGTGCCGTGATTGAAATAGCTTGACCTCACCCACACCCCTTTCAGGATTCTGTGTCCTTCCCATTCTCTTCATTCTTTTGGCTCTTACGTGTATAAAGACTCTTTGGGTGGTCTAGCCTGTGTTACATATATAACTCAGGTTAAAGCACCTCAACACAGTTTTGCCAGAAACACAGCATCTGAGCAATTGCAATAAGAACAGCTCAGAAATGTTTGCAATCCTCTGAAAAAGCACCTGGCTCTTTGAGGCAGCGTTTCCGTGGCTATTCAACAGCTCACTGTGATCTTCAGCTGTGAACAGCGAGCAGAGAGGGCCTGGCGGATTCCAATGACAGTGTCTGTGTTTGGAAACCTACATGTGAATACCCAAGACAAGTTTTTATCGTTGATTTAAATTGAAAGCCGTGCAGCTGGGTGGGTGTTACTATTTGTCCATTTTATTTTTCAATGTTGTGCCATTTAAGGAAGAAAAAAAAATATTTACGCCCATACTTCTCTTTTCATTTCAGCGCCTTTATAATACTAGCAAGTTTTTGTGGAACTCCAATGCAGGTTTGCCCCTGTAGTCACGTGGTAGAGCGCTATATTATCACAGTCTGAACTATGTTCTGACCAGTTCAGCATCTGTTAGCTAACTGTTTCCAACTGGGAGAGAGCAAGCGTAAAAATCCTGACTTGGATTTCACTGGTTGTTACGCAGCCCAAGATCAGGTAAACCACTGTAATATTATATTTAATTAATCCTTTTTATATTATAAATAGCTCACATCCTCTAAATGATACAATTACTTATCAAACAAGTATGCAAGCTTGTTTGCTAAGCCACTGAATACCAAGGATGAAAAATAGATCATTTAAACTAATGTGTGTAGGATGCAGTATGAATTATGAGCTTGTGTCCAGTGACATGAGAATTGGATTAATGGTTTCTTACTGGCTTTGCAGCAGGTTTATACTCTTGAACCAGTAAGACCATTTAATACCAGCAAACTACAAGCTCTGTAGACCAATATAAACATATGCCAGTGCTGGTCAAATTGTCCAAAAGTGATAAAAAAAAAAATAATTGGGTTTTCTAACTGTATCATTGCATCTTAACACATTTTCTGTGCCACTTGGCCTACTCTGTTGCTGTGGCAACTAATGCCTAACAAACACAACTCTCACAAAAACACCTGCCGGGGGAGCGGGATTCACAAGAGATCAAAGTATCACTGGTCTGAACACCCCCCATCCTTAATCCTAAAAGAAATCCACAACACACCTACCTTTATCATCTCAATTGTTTAAAACTATGTCCCGCCCAATCGAGCCAACCCCGGGAACGAGGTTTTTGTTTACTACGAGCCGCGAGTGCAAGCGCCAAGTTTTGTCGATTATTGTCTTGCTCGTCCCAGACACAAGCAATACGGGGCTACACTAAGGTGACGATAAAAACAGCGCAGTCACACAACACAAATTTATAACAAACGGTCACAAAACGTCTAACCCTATTTTGGTTCTTACAGCAACAGGGAGGCATACATGCATAAACACCCAAACCGGGGGAAATTAACATTAATACTATTTCTGCAGGAAAGCCGAGCCCTCTAACGCCGAACTAAAGGAATATCTCCACAAAACGCTCTACCGGGTTTTTTATTTACAAAAGTAAATTTAAAACCTCAAAAGATACAGAGCCAGCGTCTTACCTTCCCTGTTAAGTAAGTTTTAACTTTGTTTTAGAAATTGAACTCATCAGACCTTTTCTCATACATCTGTTGTATTCTCAGGGTGCACTGTATACTATTTTGTGAAATCTCCGATTTTCTTTCGTGTTTTCTTTTAATTTTGGTGCATTACTGTAGTAAACATGCATGCAACAGTTAGCAATGTTCATTACTATAATCGACCCGTCTAAGCGTTGTGCACACCTTACTGTCTGTACCGATAACTCTTCGTACCAAACACATTGTACACAATTAACAATTGCAATTAGCCTGCCTTGCAGCTGCATTCCGTAAGGTGTGGCTAGTGCATACGTGTTGCACTCGTTTATTTAAAAAAAAAATCGTTTTTGAACTGCTCTTCCAAACAGAGAGCTGTAACAATGTTATTTTCCAACGCCAAATGAAACTCGGCGTTTATAATAGGCATGCATATATTTGAACACACTCATGCGCTGTTTCTGTGCGCTCACACGCACAGTCTGCAGTCAGTGATACTGCATTTTTCAAAACCAGTCTCTGGTCAGGGTCAAAAAAAAACCAAACTATTGGGTTTTCTGCGTGTGGTGCTGTGCTATACGTGTCGGCTGTGTGGGTGTACGTGCGAGGCTACGCCGCTGGAGCTGCTCGGTTGAAAAGCACTTTGCTGGGCTTGCTTTGCTGCGCTCCCGTTACTGTGTTTTGTGTGTTTCGTCACTTCCAGGATGAGCAGGGTCGGGCTGACAGCTGGAGCAACAGAAACAACTCAAGCAAGCGAGAGAGAGAGAGAGGGGGGGTGAGTGGAATAAAACGGCAGTTTCAGGTTAGAGGACTAAAACAACGGCAGCTATAATAAAAGCGGGGCGCGTCTGCGATTAGTGCTCTGTAAATTGCATGCGACCCGACCCGCTTTAGCTGCAGTATTGCAATGAGAAAGTCCTTGGATCGACCAAGACTCGGAACTGACCCGAGCAGCGACCTGCAAGTGCAATTCGTTAGGATGCATTACAATGCAAACACCGGCATTACCCAGGTAACCAGTGAGTAAAAAGGGCAATTTCACCGGTGGCGTGGGAACTATAGCAAGGGGTGAATGTGCGTAGCTACAACAACAAATGAATGCACGAAACGTTATAGAAGCGAAACCGCGTATGAATAACGCTTGCTCATGCACCACAGTATCGTCCCTGCCTGGCCGCCGGGAATGCAGCTGGTGGTTTTTGTTATTGTTTTTTGAGCATGAAGTTAAACAAAGGGCCGGTTGCCGTGCAGACCGGTGAGATGCTAGGTTACAACTAAAAGCAGACACACACAGCAATGCATGTTCTGTGTTTTATTTTCTGATATTTGATTAGTCATGCCAGTCAGGTGTATTTCGGTTTGCTCTGTCTGACATGCATACTGTATTTACACACGGGAACTATAGGCGTCACTTGTTTGAAGAGAAAAAATTGTTCGTGCTTGTTTTTATTTGAAATTGAAAGTAAACTGCGACTGCGGTTTCCACACGTCTGGCTAAACAAATCCAAAAAAACACACGCACAGATAGATAGATAGATCTATATCATAATCCCCTTTTTAACATGTGAATAAAACACCAGTACAATATATGTAGCGGTCTCTATACATATATTCTAGTGTACCGTTTTGTTATTGTATGTATTGCAGTATACGGTACATCATTTGCAGTGTACTGTGTATTATTCAGAAACTTCACCAAATGTTTCTTCCATCGGTGGTTTTAGTTTCAGTGTTGTATTGCCGTTTCCAGCCATCGTCATTTGTTAGCTGTGTAACTTTTTTTTTTTTTTTTACCTTTCTTTAAAAACATAAATAAATAAATATCTGACGTTGTTAAAACAATGACCACATGCCAAGATGCAGTGTGGTCTTAGATGCGCCTCTGGGTATGTGTTGCACCTCTAGTGGCCGTCCCGTGCTAATACAACAACACTAGTGTTATTCAAACCGGACGCACGGGAATCACGCAAATCAAACTTTTGTACATTTTGTAGAAAATAATAAGTCACGTTTCGTAAAAGTAAATTCACCGCGGTGCTGGAAATAAATGTTTAAACAACGCCTGCTTGCAACTACATTAAATAGTGACCCCGCACAAACAGCATCAGCGAAAAAAAGTGGATTTGAATTTCTTTTAAAACTTTAATTCTTAGCGTACCAAAATGGAGATTATAGGAAGAGGAGGCGACTCTTTTTTTCAGGGCTGTGAAATCCTGTAAGGTTTGTTCTTTCTCGTGAATCCAGTGGGGAATACATACTGCATTTTAGGAAGCAAAACCTCCAAATATTGAACTTCCCAAACTTGCTTTATGCTATTATAACGGCACTTTCAGTTAGTTAGCAATGTTAAAGGTGTGGTGAAAGGGAGTTGCCGAGGAATGTTTGTTCCCCTCCAGCTGTAATTCTTTGAAATCCACAGTAAAGACCTCCATGCCTGGTCAGGTGAACCCCCGCTGTATCCAGCTCCGATCCCCTCGCTGCCCTGTCTTGTACAGCGCAAGAGAAGAGAGCTGTGCGTGATTATAAACTCTGGCTGTCTTGATCTGTTACAATCATGTCTTAAATGAGTTAATTTTCCCTGATCCGGTTCAGTGAACTGCGTAGTATGAAGTCCTAGGCTTTATGCACCACTGGCGTAGGTAAACAAGCTCTGGGCGTCTAATTACATTCACAGTAAAACCTGGAACAGGTTATACTACAGCCGCAATGGGAGTCTTACTTCTAGCCTTGCAGTTTACAGTGTCTTGTCCAATAGAAGACTTTTTTGGAAGACGTTATAAATAGAAGGGTTACATTAAAATCACTATAATAAGTGAAAGCTGCAGAGGGCTGGTTGACACAATAGGTTAACGCACTGGCCTTTTTTGCTTCTGGGTTGCCTGGCTATGAAGGTGCATCGATACTGCCTAGAGTCGACAGTATTGCATTTGCCTGCTCCCTTGGCCACCAACAGAAAGGGTAGGCTCTAGGTTAAGCTCACATCGAATCTGCTTGTGTTATCCCTGCTCATTTGCATATTTTATAGCTCTCCAGTCCTGACAATTGCAGGATTGTTTTTTTATGAGCACGCCTCCAAAAAAAAAAAAAAAAACGACAACAAAAAATCATAGAGTAGCAGGTCATAGAAAAGACTCAATACTGGTGCAGATCTGTGGGAGCAGTAAGAACATCAGCTGCCCCTGTTCACAGAGCACCAGACAGCAACCTGTCATCAGAGACAAGGCTATTGGCAAGTGCCTTTTGGGCCACTCACAAAGAGATCAAAGACGAGCCAATTAGCATGCTGAAAGCACCAAGCTAAACTGGAGCTGGATTGGAGAGAAACGGCGTTTACTGACAGTAAGCGGAAATCAATACGCTTGAAGACTAATCAGGGAAATAACGTTTTCCCATTACTTTTTTATATATGTATATTTTTTTAAATACAGTTTATTCCCGCTGTGTTAAAAAGGAAACCTAGTGATTAAGCACTTGCTCAGAATCTGCATACAAATTGGGAAATGCAGGGGCCAGTCGGAAAGCTTTGACTCTTCATAAGTTGTTTCAACACCGTTCGTATGAAAGTCTGAGCTGCGACAGGCTGCAAAGCCAGATTTTTCTCAAACCAAATGGCAGTGAGTCAGAGAGAAAGGCTTGTGTGTCTATGTTCCCTTTGCCAAATCAATCCATGACAAGCAATACTTTTACAGGCAATAGTTGGTTTAGTGCACTTGAAAATAAACACCTGCTGTTTGAAGATCTGTTATTGTCTAGGTTTTGAAAGTCAGACCTTGCAGGTGCTTTTAAAGAATGGTGTTGCTAGCGCGCACACCTGTGTTTGGCAGTCACGCCCACGGTTGAAATAGCCTTGATCCTGGACAGATTAAAGTGGTAGCTTCACCTTGTGAAGCGTTAGGCACAGGCCCGGGCAAAGTGCCAGGATCATTCTCTTTCCTGTGTTTGATCAATGCGTTGTTTTACGGTACTGATAACATTTTAAATGTGTTATAGTGCAGGACAGTAAAAGGAACAACTGATTGAAGACAAAGCGATACCAGCAGAGACAAGATTACAAGGTATGTTTTTTTTGTTGTTTTTTCTCCCAAATTCCATCTATAAAAGACTGGTAATAGTGCTGAGATATAAAAGTGTAGCATATTGCATTGTTGAATACTCGGATAGTCTCAAAAAGCACACTTTCTTTATTGTGTGTGCCTGGCTAGTGAAGACTTTTTAGACAGTTTCAGCTACTGTATGGCAATAGGGTTAACATCTCCGGCGCTTCCGACTTGGACCCGTTACAACAGGACCTGAC
>NW_024472760.1:115000-150000 GCF_017654505.1 Polyodon spathula | reverse complement strand
GGGAGATGTGAAGACTCAGGGCGGGCCAAGTCTCTCCTGACCCCTCCATGACCCTCCACCCCCGTCCATCTTTCTTCTCCAGTCAGGTTTCAATGGCGGGGATGTCAATCACTTCTTCAACCTACCAGGCTCGCGCTCCAACGAGATTGTCAACATCGAGCTGACCACCAACGTGAACCAGCCGGGCCGCTGGCTGTTCAGGATCGACGGGGAGCAGATCGACCCCGCCAACGGCTGCAGTCTGAACGGTGAGCAGAGCTCTTCCACAGAACCGCACAGACACTGCATGATTCCTCCATGAACAGGGAGTACTGCACTTTATTACTGCGTATCAATCAATCAATCAATCAATCGAAACCTTTATTGTTCCAGATGAATCAATATTGAGAACAAATTCTCATTTACAAAGACGAGCTGGCCAGACGCTCACAACACCTCAAGTTAAGCACATGTGTTTTTCTGCAGGGTTATTTTAGATGATAGGTTTAAGACTCTGGACTGCCGTATTATCCCCATTTGCGTGGCGATGCCTCCTTGTTTTATGCAGGGCATTTCTACCGCCGTGGCGAGGTGTTCTGGCTCTCGGACCGTTGCTCTCAGAAGTGCCGCTGCATGGATCTGGAGAACGAGATCGTGTGCTGGGAGCAGGCGTGTGGTCAGCTGGAGACCTGCGAGCTGATTGACGGGGCGTACAGCTGCCAGCCCACCCGCACCAGCACCTGCGTGGTCTTTGGAGACCCCCACTACCACACCTTCGACGGCTTCCTCTACCACTTCCAGGGGACCTGCACCTACCTGCTGGCCCGGCCCTGCTTAGACACCCCTGGCCAGCCCTACTTCAGCGTGGAGGCCAAGAACGAGAACCGTGCGGGAACGTCTGTGTCCTGGCTGCACGATGTCCGAGTCGAGGTCTACAGCCACCACATCACCCTCCTCAAGGGCAGCCTGGGACAGGTGCAGGTGAGATGCCCCAAAAATTATTCTATACTGCATAGGGACAATCATTAACATTAGGGATAAGGCAAATACCTCTTTCAACACCCCGTTTACACACACACACACACACACACACACACACACACACACAGCTTGAATCCTGCAAACTATCTCTTAGCAGCTAATTCCCAAGCCACAAACAATCACTTACTGTGCAAGAAATACCGTGGTAAACTAGAAGGGCTGTGTCTCCTACCTGTCATGTAATTACAAAACAAGAGCTTGCACTTTTAAAAGCGGCTCTCCCTGTATCCTCCCCCCAGGTGGACGGGCTCCTGAACACCCTGCCCGTGCAGCTGCAGCTGGGGGCCCTGAGGATCTACCAGAGCGGGGTGGCAGTCGCCGTGGAGACCGACTTCGGACTGCTGGTGACCTACGACGGGCAGCACTACGCCTCCATCTCCCTGCCAGGCTCCTACTTCAACAACACCTGTGGGCTGTGCGGCAACTACAACGACGACCCTGGCGATGACCCCTCCCTGCCCGACGGAACGCTGGCGGAGAGCGTGGCGCAGCTGGGCGGGGGCTGGCAGGTGGAAGACACCGACTGGCGCTGCACGGACGGCTGCGCGGAGAACTGCAGCCTGTGTGACCCGGCCACCGAGGCCTTCTACATTCGCCCGGACTACTGCGGCCTCATCAACAAGACAGACGGGCCCTTCCGGGACTGCCGTGCCGTGGTGGACCCCACAGCCTTCGTCTACAGCTGCGTCTACGACATGTGCAGCAACCGCGACAACATCACCACGCTGTGCCAGGCCATCCAGGCCTACGCTCTCGCCTGCCAGGCCCTGGGGGTCACCATCCGCTCCTGGAGGTCACGCACCTTCTGCAGTGAGTCGACGCTCGGGCACCCCCTCCTTGTAATAGCAAGCCAGAAGTGTTTAAACGTGTCAGGGTCGTGTAATAACCTCTCAGGTGTGCATATTAACTTTAACAGACCCGTTCTGACTGGGGCGTCTCGTGTTTAATGGAAATGGGTTTGATTAGTCACATGCCATGGGGTTTGCTGCCCTCGTGTGGTGAGTGAAGGAAACTACACATCAGGCAAAATAAAGCTAATTTCAACTGCTGCAACATAACAGTAATACAAAACATAGATAAAACAGGAGGGATGAAAATGGATACGCTTCTTCAGAGCAGAGAGAGGTTCATGAAGCTGTTTATTTGTCATTAACACCGTTTCCACAGACAGACTTTTGTTTTTGCTAATTTGTGCAGCTTTACAGAAGCTGAGTTGCATGGTTACTGTTGACAGGCTTGTAGCAGTTGTTCATGTACAGAAATACACGAGAAGCGCGTTTGAGTGCTAGTGCTCACTTGAGGGTGCTTTATCAATGCAGTAAAACATTGTCACAGTGAACACTCAAGTGCTGTGTGTGAATCGAGTCACTGACAGGGTTGTGCTCCCCCCCTCCCTCTCTAGCTCTGCCCTGCCCGGAGTCCAGCCACTACCGGGTGTGTACCAGCAGCTGCCCCCGGTCCTGCTCGGACCTTACCTCCCACCTGTACTGCGCTCACCCCTGCACGGAGGGCTGCGAATGCGCCGAGGGCTACGTCCTGAGTGGGAATCGGTGCGTGCCACTGGAAGACTGTGGCTGCGAGCAGGGCGGCCTCTACTACCCCCGCAACGAGTCCTTCTGGAGCACTCGGGACTGCACGCGCCGCTGTGTGTGCGGGCAGGAGGGCGCCCTGTCCTGCTTCAACGACTCCTGCGCCGAGGGGGAGGTATGCTCTGCACAGTACGGGCCTCTGGGCTGCTATCTCAGGCGCGAGGGAGCGTGCGTGCTGGCTCAGACCCAGATTCTGTCCACCTTCGATGGGGCAGCCCTCTCCTTCCCCGATGAGAACTCTTACTACCTGCTGAAGCTGTGCGGCCCCGGAGCGCACAACCTGACCCCCGTGGAGGTCAAGATCGGCCGCAGGATGATGAACAAGGGCCCCTCCTGGCTCAAACCTGTCATTGTGAGGCTGGCTGGCCAGGAGGTGCAGCTGGGAGGGTCCGACTTTGAGAAGGTCAAGGTGAGAGACCCCGCTAATCCTGGTAGATTCTTGGCAAACATTTGAACATCCAGGCTGACTCACTATTAAACCTACTTACAACTAACAATCATTAGTCATCTATGTAGAATACTAGTTAATAATAATAATAATAATAATCTTCCTTTTTCTCTGCCATTATTATTTTCTAATGCCAAAATTACTTAAGACTGAATAGTTTTAATCGAAAAACAAAACACTGTAATTCTTGAAGAGCGCTTTCTTTAACAGAACTTCTTTATAGTTACCTTTAGAGTGTTTTTGAGGTTCTGTTTTCTTCTCTCTGTGCAGGTGAATGGAGATCTGGTCCCTCTGCCCTACGTGCACCCCGGAGATACTCTGCTGATCTATCGCGTTCCAGGCAACGTGACGGTGCTGGAGTCCACCGGGCTGCTGAAGGTGCGCTACTCGCTCCAGGGGCTGCTCAATATCACGCTGTCCACCGCCTTCTACAACTCCACCTGCGGGCTCTGTGGCTTCTTCAACGGCAACGCCACGGACGAGCTGCGGCTGCCCAGCGGCAAGCTGACAGACAGCGGGGAGCTGTTCACGGACAGCTGGCGTGCCTTCGCCGACGACCTCACCTGCAACGGGGACTGCGACGACCTGTACCGCATGTGCGTGGACCTGCGGCTCTACCAGAGCTCCTGGCTGTGCGGCAACATCAACGACCCAACCAACAGCTCCTTCCTGGGCTGCCACGCCACGGTCAACCCCTCGCCCTTCTTCCGGAACTGCCTGTACAACATGTGCGTGCGCAGCGGGAACCGCTCGGCCCTCTGTTCCTCCCTGCAGGCCTACGCCTCCTCCTGCCAGGACGCTCAGATCACACTGGAGCCCTGGAGGAGCGCAACCGGCTGCCGTATGTATTGACGCCGTTTACTTTGTAGGTTCAGTTTTGCACAGTTTGAAAGTTTCAGTCAATGCCGTCAGTCTAGCGCCCAATGCAATCCTTGCCTGAACCATGTGCCAGTGATGTGTCAATGCCCATCCTCTCTCCTGCTCTGCCCACAGCTCTCCCGTGTCCTGAAAACAGTCACTTCGAGGAGTGTACCAGCGCCTGCCCGGCCACCTGCACCAGCCTGGAGCCTGTGGATGAGTGCCCCCTGCCCTGTTCCGAGGGCTGCCAGTGTGACGAGGGCTTTGCCCTGAAGGAGGGTCAGTGCATCCCTAAGAGTGACTGTGGCTGCCAGTCCGGCGGGCATCAGCTGGCCACCAACGAGACCTTCTGGGTGGACTGGGAGTGCCTGGAGCAGTGCTACTGCAATGGCACCGACAACACCGTCTACTGTGAGAGCTCCCCCTGCAGGCCGGAGGAGTACTGCCTGGAGGACAGCGGGCTCTACTTCTGCCAGCCGCGCAGCGACGCGGTGTGCATCGCCGCGGGTTACGGCCACTTCCTGCCCTTCAGCAGCGAGCCCTTTGACCTCCAGAGCAGCTGCACGCTTCACCTGGCAACGACGCAGTGCAGGGGGGCTGTGAGCGGGGCAGAGGGGGAAAGCCTGCCCCAGTTTCGACTGTCAGTGAGGAGCGAGGATCGAGATACAGCTCAGGCCATCTGGGTCAAAGAGTTTATGTTGAGGGTGTACAGCTACGAGATATCAGTGTCCAGGAACTACAAGCACACAGTCACGGTGCGGCAAGCTGTCTGTCTGTCTCTCTCTCTCTCTCTCTCTCTCTCTCTCTCTCTCTGTCTGTCTGTCTGTCTGTCTGTCTGTGTGTTTGTGTGTCTCTGTCTGTGTCTGTCTGTCTGTCTGCCTGCTTCTCTCTGTTTGTCTGTGTTTGTGTGTCTATCTGTCTGTCTGCCTGCTTCTCTCTGTTTGTCTGTGTTTGTGTGTCTATCTGTCTGTCTGTCTCATAATGTTTGGCTTATCATGGTAAGCCAATGTCAGATTTTTACACACAATACTCTCTTTATTACACACACAAGCAAAAGCCACCAACAATCTCCAGAAACCTATAATAAATTCAGTGCCTATTTAATAATGACGATAATAAAAAAATTAAAAAATCCCCCATTTACACAGGGGATGAAGAATCAATTGCAAACACTACTAGTACTTTCTGAATGTGAGGGTGTAAGAACCTACGTGTTTCTCCCTCACCCCTGCAGGTGAACAAGGAGCGCCTGTACCTGCCTCTGAAGCTGGGGCCAGGGAAGGTGAACATCTTCACCTTCGGGCTGCACCTGGTGCTGGAGACAGACTTCGGCCTCAAGGTGGTCTTTGACTGGAAGACCTTCCTGTCCCTAAGCCTGCCGCGGAACCTCTACAACTCCACGTGCGGACTGTGTGGGGGTCTGCCCCCAGGACCCCCCGCCGTCACCCCCAACGAGTTGGGCATGGCCTGGACGGAGCGGGAGACATTCTGCAGGGTGGGGTGCGGGGGCACCTGCCCTCGCTGTGGGGGTGACGAGGGGGGTGCTGGGGAGAGCAACGATAATAATAATGGGGCTGGGGACAACAATGGTGCAGGGGATAATCTCAACAGGGGCAATAAGAACGAAGACCGGGGGGCCCGGACGCTGCGGCTCTGTGGTTTGATCCTGGACCGCGCAGGTGGCTTTGCCCGCTGTCACAGCAAGGTGGCGCCTGCCTATTTCTACCAGAGCTGCATGCAGGATGCCTGCGTGGACCATGGCGCCATGGCCACGGTGTGTAACTGGCTGCAGATCTACGCCAGCACCTGCCAGACACAAGGCATACCTGTCACTGGCTGGAGGAACGCCACACCCTGCGGTGAGCCTGTCTGTCTGTCTGTCTGTCTGTCTGTCTGTGTGCGTCTGCCTGCCTGCCTTCCTGTCTGTGTGTCTGTCTGTGTGTCTGCCTCTCTGTCTGTCTGTCTGTCTGTGTTACTGTATTCCTGTCCTGCAGTCTTTGTGGATATCTGTCTGCTGCTGAATAATGTTACGTTAACATATTGAATTACACACCGCTTTGTAGTTTTCCACACATGTGCTAAACGAAAAACAAAAATTAAAAAATGTGACATTTCAAAACCTAACATGAAATCCTTTGCTACTATTATGGCTTCCAGTAGACTTTCGCAATATCATTTTGCAGTTTCTTTGTTTAAATGATGCTAAATAAAAGTTTCATATAAGGGTAATCTTTCTGTAAGCCGGGAAAGAGTTCATGTACAACCTGCAGTTGCTGTCTCTTGTCTGTCTGTCTGTGTGACCCCCGTCCCCCCTCTGTGCCCCACAGCCCTGACCTGCCCTTCGAACAGTCACTATGAGAGCTGCATGTCGGTGTGCCAGCCTCAGTGTGCCCCGGCCCGTGGGAGCAGGGACTGTAATCACTACTGCATGGAGGGCTGCCAGTGTGACCAGGGCTTCGTCCTTAATGGCAACAGCTGCATCCTGTCTCAGAACTGCGGCTGCTACAGCGATGGCAAGTACTATCAGGTGAGAGCACAGGGAACACAAGCATGCTGCGGAAACCTCTGTGGAGAAGGGGCTGGAGTGCACGCTCTCCTTACTGCACATTTAAACAAAGAGTTTGTGAAGGCCCTGTTCAGCCAGCTTGAACTCTCCCAAGGATGGATTCAAGAAAGCTTGAAGTCTTTAACAAGGGTGTGGAACTGGCAGGGCCATGCCTATACGACTTATTTTAATCTATCAGGAAACAGATGTTAGGCAGCAGGCATTAAGAGGTTTGATGAGTTCCGCTGTCTCTTTTGACCCCTCTCCTCTCCCCCACCCCTCCACTCTCTGTCCCCTCTTGCTCCCCTCTCTCCCCCCTCTTCTCTGTCCTCTCACCTCTCTCCTCTCTCCTCTCACCTCTCTCCCCTCTCCCCTCTTTCCTCTCTCCTCTCTCCTCTCTCCTCTCTCCTCTCTCTCCTCTCTCCCCTCTCCCTCTCTCCTCTCCTCTCTCCTCTCTACTCTCTCCTATCTCTCCTCCCCCAGCCCAAGCAGCTGTTCTGGAACAGCGACTGCTCCAAGCGCTGCCAGTGCATCAGCCGCAACCTGATCCAGTGTGACCTGCGGCGCTGCAAGTCGGAGGAGGAGTGCGCCCTGAGAAACGGGGTGCGGGGCTGCTTCAGCAGACGCAGCCAGCACTGCATTGCCTCGGGAGGGGGTGTGTTCCGCACCTTCGACGGGGCCTTCCTGCGCCTCCCCGCCGCCTGCTCGTTCATCCTCTCCACCATCTGTCACAAGCTGCCCGAGCTCTCCTTCCAGCTCATCGCCAACTTCGACAAGTGGTCCTACCCCAACCTGACTGTCATCTCCCACGCCTACCTGTACATCAACGAGGAGAAGATCCTCATCTCCGGGAACACAGTCAAGGTGAGCACGGCCCTGCACGCTGGGGCTCGTCCACTCACACAGTTAACTCATTAAGAGCTTGAGGACTAGTGCCTTCCCCTGCTCTATTCTGTTATAAAGCCAGGAGCCTCCACAGAGTCTAAACAGCCCTCAGCAGCCTTCAACGACCCCTCTGACAAGCAGTGGCAAGATTAGATGTATATTCTCAGTTTTCACAGCACTGTTTAACTTCTAAGAGAATGTTTTGGATGAACAATACTACTGTTACTGAGAGTAATAATGATTATAATAATAATAATAATAACACTTTCCATTAAATTTCCCAGCTACACTGCAATTCAATTGTAACAGCATGCTAATACTGCCCATGGCGGTGTGCCTCTTATTGAATCGCACTGTATTTACACATGCAGTTGTGCAGATATCTAGTGTAAAGTGATAAGAAGGGAGATGCTGACGCTGCTGGCTTCGGCAGGTGAACGGGACCCCAGTGTCGGTCCCCTTCGTGACGGGGCTCCAGACCAGGGTCTCCAGCTCCGAGGGCTTCCTGGTCATCGACACCGTCCAGGACATCCAGATCCGTTACAACCGCTTCAACGTGCTACGCATCACCATGGGGGAGCGGCTGCAGAACAAGGTGTGCGGGCTCTGCGGGAACTACAACGGGGACCCGACCGACGACTACATCACCTCCCGGGGCAAGCCGGCCATCAGCAGCCTGGAGCTCGCGCAGAGCTGGAAGACCAACGGCATGCAGAACAGGTACTGTGCACTCACCTGTGCAGGGGTCTGAACACTCACCTGTGCAGGGGTCTGAACACTCACCTGTGCAGGGGTCTGAACACTCACCTGTGCAGGGGTCTGAACACTCACCTGTGTGGAGGTCTGAACACTCACCCGTGCAGGGGTCTGAACACTCACCTGTGTGGAGGTATATTCTCTCTCCTGTGTGGAGGTCTGTCCTCTCACCTGTGTAGAGGTATATTCTCTCTCCTGTGTGGAGGTCTG
Source organism: Polyodon spathula (assembly GCF_017654505.1). Taxonomy (NCBI): domain Eukaryota; kingdom Metazoa; phylum Chordata; class Actinopteri; order Acipenseriformes; family Polyodontidae; genus Polyodon; species Polyodon spathula. The sequence goes on along the minus strand of NW_024472760.1, from coordinate 141,689 downwards.
TCCTCTCACCTGTGTAGAGGTATATTCTCTCTCCTGTGTAGAGGTCTGTCCTCTCCTGTGTAGAGGTCCTGTGTAGAGGTATATTCTCTCTCCTGTGTGGAGGTCTGTCCTCTCACCTGTGTAGAGGTATATTCTCTCTCCTGTGTGGAGGTCTGTCCTCTCACCTGTGTAGAGGTATATTCTCTCTCCTGTGTGGAGGTCTGTCCTCTCACCTGTGTAGAGGTATATTCTCTCTCCTGTGTGGAGGTCTGTCCTCTCACCTGTGTAGAGGTATATTCTCTCTCCTGTGTAGAGGTCTGTCCTCTCACCTGTGTAGAGGTATATTCTCTCTCCTGTGTAGAGGTCTGTCCTCTCACCTGTGCATTCCAGTGCATTAGCAGTTTACAGCATTGTTTGTTAATCTTTTATGAAAATACAGATACAGTATTTAAACGCAAACTGATGAAAAGTCAGATAAATAGATCGATTGACGGCACAGAGCGGCAGAGAAAGACACAGACTGGGTACCGAGAGAAACAGTTAAATGAATGAAAGGGTTAAACAGATACACATGTAGACTTGCAGATATAGATGCAGTGGATGGAACCGTTCTCTTGAACTCTGATGCTAACCTGCTGTGTGTGTGTGTGTGTGTGTGTGTGTGTGTGTGTGTGTGTGTGTGTTCTGGGCGTGCTTTGCTGCCCCCTAGCTGTGACGAGATGCAGTACGTTGCCCTGGCTCAGACGTGTGATAACACTCAGATCGGGAGGCTGCAGGGGGACGAGCACTGCCTGAAGCTGACTCACATGAAGGGCTTCTTCCAGCCCTGCCACGGCCTGCTGGACCCCGTGCCCTTCTACGAGTCCTGCTACCTGGACGGCTGCTACAACGAGCTCAAGGTGCAGGTGTGCGGCTCGCTGGCTGCCTACACAGAGGCCTGCCGCTCCTTCGGGACGCTCAGCACCAAGTGGATCATCCAGGAGAACTGCTGTAAGAGGAGAGGGCCGGCCGCCTAGATACACCAGTATACATGTATATCATCTGTGCTTTGATTCCCTTGTTAACTAGTAAATCTCCTGATAAATAACCGTTACAGCCTTCCCAGTATCTACTGAGCAAGCATTCATTTCGTAATTTCCCACAAGCTATTCCGTGAAATATTTGGAGCACACTTTATATATTCTTTAATATATATTTATAATATGCCAAAGTATCTCGTGCATGAATGCTTTAGATCAAAAACTGCCAATATTAAAAAAAAATACTGCAGTACTGTCCAGACACGCTGCAGTATACTGACCAGATTGTAGTGTTTGTGGAGAGTATTACAGCGTTCGTTTACATGCGTGAAGCCTAGTGCAGCAGGAGGCGGTCTGCTGATGAAAGACTTAATCAGGTGTGTGTGTGGGCTTGTGTCTCTTTAGCAGAATGGATCTATGACCCCTGCATTGGGGAGGTGTGCAGCAACAACACCTGCGAACAGGACAATGGAGGGGACCTGTGCGGCTGCCCGGAGCTGCAGGACAGTGGGAACGGTGAGGTGAAATCCAGGGCTGTGGGAACCGGCTGGAGGGCTGTTTGCAGGACAGCTGCAGAATACAGAGGCAGCTGGGTTAAAAAGGAAGAAATAAGCATGCTTCGCCATGCTTCTGCCGTGCTTTATTACCCTGTAGCTGCTCTTTTGTACTGTTTCGTTTTTATGAGCGATGTGCCTTTTGTCGCTGCTTTTTTAAAAATCACAATTTTATCGTTGTTAAGGTATTTTATCATCTTTTAATTGTTTCTCAGAATTGTTTTGTATACTGTTGTTGTTGCAGTTTTTATCTGTAAAGCGCTTTGATGTGCTGTACTGTGTCAGAAATGAAGACTGACTGATTGACGTTACTGCTGTACGCGTTTGCATAGCGGGTGAGGCATGTGTGAGGTCGCCGGTGCGCCCTGTTCCGTGTGTGGGGGTGATGTCATGGTGTCTGAGCTCACTGGGGTGCTGGCTCTGTGTTGCAGGCGATGATGGTCTCATCCAGGCGGAGGTGACCTGTAAGCATTCTCAGATGGAGGTGTTCATCTCCAAGTGCAAGTTGTTCCAGCTGGGCTTCGAGAGGGAGGACGTGCGCATCAACGACCACCAGTGCAGCGGCATTGAGGGAGAAGACTTCATCTCCTTCCAGATCAACAACACCAAGGGCCACTGCGGCTCCATCGTGCAGGTCAGAGCCACAGCTGTCAGCCGAGCAGAGCCCCCCAACTCCTGAGTTCATTAACTGATCCTGGAGTTACCGTGTGACTCAGTGTGCACCAGGACAGCTGGGAACAGTTTGGGCTTCAAATCACACCGCAATGCATTCTGGTACCTTTTATCTGTCTCTGGTACCTTTCACAATAGGACTACACTTCCCAGAATGCACTAGAGTGTGAATTGAAAACTCTGAACTGTCCCAAACTGTCCTAGTCTACATGGAGATCATATGGTAACCCGAGTTAATCATTAGTAAAAATAATTCCAGAACGACCTGTTTTGGTTCACTGTGTCTCCCAGCATTCAGTGTATTTGTTTTTTGTTTTTTTCCACATACTTTTCAGGTGCTGTCATTTTTTGCTCACTGCAGAAATGCCTTCCAGGTAGAGTATGAACAATCGGGGGTAGAGAAATAGCAGTGCCTCGATGATTGGCTGAAAGGCTTGCCTCGGTTTGCAAATCAAGGGAATCTCTTTGATATTTTCTTTCCCAGCATTAAACAACCAGCCTCACAGTTTAGACTAACGTGGGTGTTGCGATGAAAATGCAGACAATGCCTTGGTCCCTCAAGCTGATAGACCAGGGTCCGACCCCCAGGCCCTGCCTTCTCTACTGCGCTGATGACGCAGGCGTGCCTTCCCCGCTCTCTGCCTCACAGTGTGCTTCGCTTTCCTCCCCAGTCCAACGGCACTCACATCATGTACAAGAACACGGTGTGGATTGAGAGCATCAACAACACGGGCAGCATCATCACGAGGGACAAAACCATCAACGTGGAGTTCTCCTGCGCCTATGAGCTGGACATCAAGATCTCCCTGGAGACCGTGGTCAAGCCCATGCTGAGGTATCACCACGGCCAGCACCTCATCCAGGCCACCTGGGCACTGGACATGACATGCAGCTCTGCAACTAGACTGTATAGCCTGTTCCATGAACACGGAGTGGGTAGGGCGCCTCTTATCATTAAAAGAGATGTCATCTTGGGCAGAGGTGTCTGTACAAGTTGAGATGATAGCGGTTTTTACCAGTATTAAGGGGTCAGTTAATACCTCGAAGAGCTTAAGGCCTGACCCCTCCTGTCTTGTCTGTCCCGCAGCGTGATCAACTTGACCCTCCCCACTCAAGAAGGCAGCTTCATCACCAAGATGGCGCTGTACAAGAACTCCTTGTATCGGCTGCCCTACCGCGAGGGGGAGGTGGTGCTGACCACGCGGGACATCCTGTATGTGGGGGTCTTCGTGGAGGGGGCCGACCAGCGCCAGCTCATCCTCATCGTGAATATGTGCTGGGCCACGCCGTCCCGGGACAGCAGCGACCGGCTGAGATACATCATCATAGAGAGGGGGTGAGTCGAACAGGGGGGAAACAGCACACACACTCTCTCTCTCTCACACTCACACACTTTCACACACACACACACACACACACACACTCACACTCTCTCTCACCAGGGGTAGAGAGAAGATTCCCACTGCATAGCAGTCTGATCCATTCCTGGTTTTACTATGAGTTTAATAAGATACAACCTACACACACTGTGGCTAATCAAGCTTGTGTTAACATCTGGAATGGGTGAAACTGCTGTTCAAAAGGAGTCTTATTTCTATCCTGACTGTCCCAGGACCGCAGCGAGGTACATCAATATAGAGAGAGTGCGAGTATAACCTGGGTGAATACACCACACCCTCACTCTCACACTCCCCGCCTCTCTCTCCAGCTGCCCCAACATCAAGGACAACACGATCGGCATGGCAGAGAACGGCATGTCTCTCACCTGCCGCTTCCACCTGACCGTCTTCAAGTTCATCGGGGACTACAACGAGGTGCACCTGCACTGCGACGTCTCCCTCTGCGACTCGGAGCGCTACGGCTGCAAAGTGGTGAGGGCAACAGCAACGGAACGCAGCTCAAACTGTCCCCGAGTGGCCCTGGGTAAAAGCATGGCTGCGCGGTGTGCAGGGCGAGTCATACAGTCAGGGGGGGCGCAGGTTTCCTAGCTGTGCAAAGTCACTGGTCTTTGCTTGGGGATTATGCAGGGAGTGTTGCATTGGTCTATGGGTCTCCAGTGGGTTAGGGAGACCAGGTGCCCAGGGCTGGCCTTTGTCCTCCACATTACAAAACAAAACAATTAGTTCTTAGTAGAATCAGTAGTTAAATGAATCATGCATAGTCATAGTATGATGCTGCTGTTTGGCTGTGGGTGGGTTCTTACAATAACACTGTTGAATGTCTCTAGAACTGCCCTCACAGCAGCAGGATGTACTCCGATTATGAGAACCAGCACAGGGAGCAGATCCTGTCCGTGGGGCCCATCAGAAGGAAAGGTAGAACCCATTCAGTCATTTATTCTCATTGCAATCGTCCTTTCTTTCTTTCTTTCCTTCGTTCTGTAGTGACCTTGTTCTTGGCTTCTCCTTTTGCTCAGAGTCGGACTGGTGTGAGGATAACAACGGGGGTTGTGATCAGATTTGCACGAGTACTTTCACGGGCTCTGTCTGCAGCTGCATCACCGGGACACTGCAAAGGGATGGCAAGAGCTGTCGAGGTGCGTTCAGAAAAATAACAGAAGTGATGGAACGTGCACTTTCAGTGTGATACTGAACTGCATGCAGCCTGGTGTAACAGGCAGTGTTGTGTGAAGCTCTAAAACCAGAGCTCTTTTGCATAGCAGTTAAGGTGCTTGCTGGTTGTGTTGCCGCTTCACTGCCTTTGTCTACACAGGCATCAAGAGGACTGTACGCATCCTGTGGAGAGAACAGCCTGAGTCACAAGCTGGGGCAGGTTAATTAAGGGATGCAAAGGTGTTCCTGCTTTAATCCGGCATAAACGCCTGACTGATCTGTCCTGATGGTCCTGTTAACTGCCTTCATTTCTGTGTCCCTCGCAGCCTCCAGCTCATCCAGCGATCCCCACTCCCTCCCCTTCGTGCTGGTGCTCTGTCAGCTAGCAGGGTGGCTGCTGGTCCACACGCAGACCGCCGAGGTATAACAGCACCACAGGAGCCCCGAGAGAGGGAGGAGCGTGAGGCACCTCCACACTCCAGGGACTGTAATCAAGCACAAAACTGTCACTACACGCTGCAGACGCACCGGACCGACCCACTAACTTTGAAGTTACAGGACTGAACCTCTCACAGGGGAAACTATCGATGACCCCCCGAACCCCCCCCTCCCCACCAGACAGCCATCCATCCATCCCCCGTCTCTTTACCATCAACGCCCAGAGCAGTGAAGCAAGGGTCTCTTTTGTTAGGGCATCATCAGAACCACAATGTAATGATCACATATATCTCAATAAGGAATCGAAGAATCAGAGTGAGCCAGTCAATGTTTAAAGAGTGAGTAGATTCCATATGCTGTTTGTTTTTTTGTTAACCTGATACTGCAGTAGCTCTGAGTGGCATAGAATGATCTTCATGCAGTGTTTTTGAAACTGTTCCCTAGGATGCTAACGTACATATTGTCTTAGATTGCAGACTAACTCTTATAGCACAGTAGGGCAGTGAAGCTCACAGCAACAGGCAGTTGCTTTATTTGTTATACAGCATGAAAATGAGCTCACCATAGCCAGTTAATTCACCTCTGAATCCAGCACAGAGGTCTTGTATACAGTATGTCAGTTCCTGATTTGTGAATTATTTGCAGTGACGATACCCTCCTGCTGTCTGGGGGTCTGGGGGTGGGTAACTGGACTGGACTGCAGTGGTTTTGTGACGGGGTCCCGGGACACTGCTACTGTATCTGTCATGTGATGATCTTATTATTTGTTAATTTAATAAAGCTAGCGTGATCACTGTGCTGGCTGTCGCCTCATCTCATTTTGAACCTGTCTGTTATGACTCCTGGGTTACGAAAAAGACAAAACTACCACAGGAGAACTCAAACAATGTGGACTGTCAATAAGGTCTGCTTTCAGCCTATGTTGCACAGAAGGATAATCTTGAAGGCTGCAGTAAACATCCCTTTTAATCGCTAGGCGGCCTCGGTGTTTTAAAAGAGCAGTCCCACGTGACGGAGGTGGGCGGGGGAACCAGAGATCTGGATTTTGTTTACAACCGTCACCTAGGCTACCGCGTGGGGGGGGCGGGTCTTGGGTTTAACGTCAGTGGGAGGCAGATTGACCAATAAGAAGCACCGAATGAAGGATAGACGTCACTGTATATAAAAAAAAAAAAAGTGATCCGTTGTTTTGTAACAAACAGCAGCGCCAGAGAGCCGAGGGAGGAAGCGGGTTTATTAAGTAGATCAGTGTGCAGCGGGATTGCGTGGCCGCTGGTAAGACTGGCGTAATATTGGGATGAAGATCGTCTGCTTTTCATTGGAGGTGCTGCAGGCAGCAGGGACAATGACATCGGCGTCCCGTTTGGAAATTACAAATGCGCTCTTAACGGGTAAGGCAGACACTGCAGATGCATTTGCAGATTTACTTTGAAGGGTTTTTTTTTTTTTTTTTTTTTTTTATTTACTTTGCAGATCAGAATAACGATGCGTGTAAGGAGACGCTTAACGCGTTAGTATATAAGAAATAGCGCTAAGCCATCCTGGTGATGTACGGAACAGTATGATTCAAAATGCTGTTTATACCGTTCTGTGCGAGGTGTTGTGTGCGTAATTTCAAATGTGCGTAAACATGAATTGCAAACGAGTCTGGTGCTTTATGCGAGGTGTTTCATGAGTGTGCATTTAAACTATTGACTGCCGGACTGCGCTGTAAAACTGTGCAGAAACGCTGCCTGTGTAGACATGTATTTTATACTGCTGGTAAATGAATCCTGTTTTCTCCAGTTATCTTGTTTAGAAGGAGCGCAAAATCGATGAGACCTCTGTGTGTTAAACGTGCTCACACCGCTGTCTGTGATTCCATAATTGCTCACACCTACAGAAGCCTTGCTGGTAATTATGTTTTCTTCTTTTTAAAGTTAACAAAATGGGCTGTGAATTCCACGTGTACCAATCAAGCCGTATACCCGTTTAAATTCACAAAGTAATAAGCCGTGCTTTTAGGAATTGCGTTTTGATTTTATTTCGCCGTGCTTTACCGCGCTTCTGTGTACACCATTGCTTCCCAGCTGTACTTTGAAACTTTTCCTATGCGCTTACATTTGTGCATTGCTGTAAACTTGATTAGATTCACAAAACTCTTTATCACAAACCGGCATTAGGGCGTTTTTTTTTTTCCAGAAAAGGAAAAAACGCAACCAATAAGTATATCAAACGAATTATAAACACGTTTCATCGGTGTCATTTTTTTTTTTTTTTTTTAAAGAATTGTATTTGTTTTGTTTTTTTTTTCCTTCCAGAAAATAAATAAATAAATAAATAAAACCCTAATGACAATTTCTAGTAAATACCACTGGGAATTTTGCTATTCTATTTGAATGCATCTCTATTAGAGAATTGGAGAAACACTAAACTAACGGACATTCAGGAACCACATCTTGCTAAATCCTGTTTCTTTCTTCCTCCACTGGCATTAGGAATCCGTTATTTGTTTGCCACAGGCTCCCCTAGTTTACACTCTTCTGTGCGCTCAGGCCTGGTTTACATTCCTGTTAGTTTACTTTGTGTTGAGTTAGTTGGAGGGATGCACGCCTCCTCCCTGCTTGTGAAGCCACGCTGTGTTACAGCAGGGTTTATTCTGAAGGCAACACTGTTCCATTGAATTTTCACTCAGCTGGCCTGTCTGAAGGTCATTGATCCCAGAACCTGCCAAACCATACCTCATGCGTGCAGCTTGTTTAAAATCTCCTGTGCCTGGGTGAACAGCAGAACCTGTATCCCATTACCTCTCCCGCCGCCCCCTGTAACAAGGAGAGGAATACCATGTCCAGCTGGGTCAGTACTGTGGTGCTGGGCTTGTAATTCATTTTGCTGATTGCATGACTACAATAACATTGCCTTGTAGCAGATATTGAAATACAGTTTATGCATCTATATTATATATGAACTAAACTTGTGGGGGGAGAGAACTTGACAGCAGGTGCTAAATATGATGCTGCTTTTTAATTCTCTGTTTATATATATATATATATATATATATATATATATATATATATATATATATATATATATATAATGTAGAATCTTGTATGTTGGTTTCAGTCATAAAGGGCAAGACAGCTGGCCTGCCGGTTTTTCAGGGAATATTCTCAGATGAGTACTGGAGAACTGAAACCACACAGCGCCTGGAATGGAGAAATTGAAATTGAAGTGAATCGTTTAAGCACTTGTTATGGCTGCAAGCAGACATCTTGCAGAACTTCCCAGGCGAGGGCTCTGCTTATTAAGAGAAGGGGGTTTGGGTTTCAGTAGCTCAGATCTCCTGTCACATTCTGTTCTAATTGTGGATGTGTTCGATAGGAAGGACCCTTTTAAATTCCTGCACTGGTATATGGTCTAGAGGGAAGTGCGTAGAGCAAAGCTAGGCGGCTGTCCTGGAATAAACGATTGAGACACGAGCGCGTAGATCCAATCAAAAAAATACAGGGCGCATAAACCTTATCTCACACACCCAGCTTTCTCACACGCACGCTCAGTACAGAAAGGCATGATAGAGACACAAGTGTTCGACCTTGCTGGGTAGCACACCTGCTGAGATTGTACTGTCTTTCTGAATCCGCGCTGAGTAGGGGAAATGGTGTGTGATCAGGGTGTGTTTGATCACAGCTCTTGCCAGATAAACACCGGCAATTTTACATCTGAATCAAATACATTTTGGATTCGGAGGGATTCTGTTTCAGTTCCCAAACGTTTAAACTTTAAGATTAGACCCATTTCAACACTCAATAATAAGATTAAACACTCCCAATAGATATTAAAAGAAGTAATGACACTATGAATGCCTATAAGATTACATGTGTAAAGCACTAATGCAAACACGAATAGACTATGAATACATACTAAATATAACCTTCAAGTAATTTCCTTCCACTGTATCAATACTACTGTATAAGCACTTGGGCCCACATCTGCATTTGAAATGCTTATGCCTGATAAACTTGAGACACTAAGCAGTTCAGGTTAGGGTACCGCGTATTCTAGCTCACAGGTACATGACGAGGTACAGTGATGAGGCTGAAGAACGTGTGAGCAGCTGTGAATGTAGCATAGGCTAGTTAGATCTGCTGCTGTTCACATTGATTGAATCTGAAAATGGAATTGGCAAGACCGAGGTGAACACTGAATAGCTTATTATAGCCTCCCGTTACCCATGCACTTACTGCAGGCGCCCAGCCCAGCCTTTTGAATCAGCGCCTCTTGGGGAAAAAAAGCAGAGCCTCATTTCTGCCTTCCCCTGATCACAATCTCAGCAGCTCTGTCAAGCAGGACAGCATCATATCTCACAGGGGACAGCCCCACACAGTAATCGCTGCCCCCTGCCTGGAGGAACGGAGCAGGTTCGGGGTGCAGATTATTTCATGGTGAGAGACATCTTGAATGAGCTGCCATGCTTATCACCTGTAGTATAGGGGTGTACTGTGTGATCAGTAACGTACACAGCTCTTGCTGTGCTGGACCGCAGGTAGAGGAGGAGCAGTGAAAAATGCTTTAACAGTGCTTGAAAATGTCTTTTATAACCTCCTACTGCTGTAGCAATACTTTTTGGCTCGCGGATGTAAATGGTGTTCTTTTAAGGTCTGGAAGAAGCATGTGTCCCTCCCACTGAGGGATGACACAACATTACTTTCTGATAAAGCGTAGCACACCAGGCTCTGACCTATGGAAGAATGTGGTAAACACGCACCAAGACATTGTGTTTCATTGCACAAGTGAGCGTGGGACGCTGCAGCTTTAAGAGGGCTGAGTGCAGGAATGTGAGCGAGTGCTGAGTGACCCGGTGAGGTCAGAGAGAGCCGCTATATTTATCTGCTCCGTAACCTGATCACAGAGTTTCAGGATTACACCAACCCAAGAGCAACACTCAAACTGCATTCAGACAAGGCTACTTCTTCACTGGGGACCCAGGGCGCAGGGACGAGGTTAGTTCATTGCGATTAGGGTTGTTTTCACTTTGTTGTTATCGACGCTAACCTGTGTGTGTGTGGCACAGCTGTATCAAGCAAGGAAGCGTAGTTTGGTCATATTGTTAAAGCACCACATTCATGAGCTACAACGTTGTGGCTTCCGCCAACTTCAGAGTACTGCGCTCGGCTGCTGATGTTACTTGTGCCTTTGATTGAAGGATGCATGTTGCTGGGATTGATGACACACACAGTGCTGAAGTGCGGCTTGAAAAAAACAAAGAAGAAAGTGGGAGACCGCCTAGTGTAGGTAGTAAGGAATAAACATTTTGATCACCAGTGTTTGTCATAGCAGAGGTAAAAACTGGCTGCTGTCTGTGCTGATCAAGGCTAACTTCTGCTCAAAGTACAGCACTGGGCGCTGTTTTGTTATTTGTGTAACTTACTGAAGTTTCATACTCTTCAAGTGTGGAGAGGTGGCAGAGACGTTTTCTAATTTAGTCCCCTACTGAAAAAGTTAATAGCACTGAGATGCCATTATAATACCAGAAGAGTGACAGACCTAGGGTAGCAGAGTGTGCAAAATCATCTGAGCGCAGACTTCTGACTTTCAAGAAAATAACAAAGACTGAACAGCAGTTCAGTCTCAATCTTTCTATTTCACTTTGAATCTGGTAAGCTGTTCAGAAAGTAGCTAAGGGGTTTCCTGCAGCTGCGGGCGCTCGTGAGAGTGTTACTGACGGCCTGCAGAATATCTAGAAGAAAATCTTTGGGTCCCGACCAAATCCTTCAAGCGCACATTGTGTTCATGTGAGCAACTGCTCTGCAGACCATCCCATTACCAGCAATGGAAAATAACAGGTTTGGAACAATTATTACACAGTGGACCTGATGTGCTCCACTGTCTGCTGCTGGAACCATGGCACTGCAATGAATTATCGGTGATCTCACACCAGCGTCACTTTGACAGTCTTACCGCTGTGGTGGAATTGTGCTACTGGCAGCCCTGCTCCAGTGTAGGCTTTGCAACAGAAACGATCTTAATTGACCCTTTATTGTGTTTTGTTTAGTTTTCAGGATTTGGTGAAGCACAAAAATAAAACAAATAATAAAAACAGTGTGGGAACTTTGCAAGTAATGAGCAGGTTCGATTGAGTTGCTACAGTAGAAGACCCGGTAATGCTGTAATTGTAGCATAAAATGAGATAATTACAGTGGCTGTGTTAATTTAGTTTGTAAACGGCAGTATTCAGGTTTTCCCAATTGTTCCTCAGCCTGTCGTGTTGTAGTTTATTGTATACCCTTGTGGTCTTCGAGTGCAGTAATTGTAGACATGAAAGAGCAGCTGGTTATCATGCAACTTGGCTTCACACACAGCACTGTAAACATCATGCTTCCCAACCATTATCTAGCTAAATGCTACACTACTGGACTGTTATTAAACTGGGTTAACGTTTTCGAGAAGGCTGGGGTGCTGTGTTGAGGCACGAAGGTGCATTCTCAAAGAGTAAAGGATTGGGATTTGATTTTAAAAAGGAATTGGAAATGGGAATTGAGCCCAGCCCTGCTTGTGCCCCAAAGTGCCATTCCCTGATAACCCGGAGGCCCGGGCATGCTGTCCTGTCTGCCCGACTTTCACCAGCCTATAAAATGGGAAGCATTTGGGACGCTGCCTGTGTACAGGACTGCCGGAGCGGCGCCAGGCAAGATTTAGTGACGTTTGCAGCAGGAAACCGTCAGGTGTTTTTTGGTAATAACAGTGGCCCTCAATTATTTTGTAGCTACTAATGTAGCCCACCATAATTCTTTAGCAAGGGCTACTGCCCTGGTATCTATGCCCTTTGCATCCTAGCGCCGCTGTGCAGTAGCCCCTCATGAGTCATGTAATTGATTCAAATGAAATATGAATGCATTAGTGGAAAGTGGGCACTGAATCATGAAATACGCTTTCACTAGTGTAGTGTGGGCAGGGAGCAGATTAACAGTGCGATCAATGCAGTTATGATACTGTGCAGAGTAACACCTCTGGGTGAAATATGAAAATATGAGATTCATAAGTGAGCAAATGCCTGCAGCTGCTATTGAGTGATGAAGATATTCAGTTTTTGTGACTGGTGATTCAGAAAGTCTTACTGTCTGTTTTAAACATCTAAATAAAGGAGGATCTTCACACTGAATTAAAATTCCTAAACTTACAGTTTTTTATTTTTGATCTCCCACACTGTATTTAAGGGAAAGCTGTGAATCACCCTTGAGTGGACACAAGCTGGGTTAATATAGAGTTAAATGGCATTGCTATTTAGAGCTGCCATAGTTTAGAGCACCACTCTAGAGCCGTACTGATCCTACGAAACAATACCTTACAGAAAATGGCAGTGTTCAAAGTAAATACAGGAATGAGACAGAGACCACTCTGGGTATCCAGAAGGAACAGATCTGAGGTCTGGAATCTACTGAAGGGAAGACTGCCACAAACTTGAGTCAGCTGTTTTAATATACACTGGCTGACTCACAAACATGAATGATCACGCCAAGAAATGAACGACCTAGCTGTAAACTTGTAAATAAAGTACTGTTCAAACATAGCAGCAGTGCGCTGCCCGGCACCCATAAACAACTCTTACACATTACTCATTTCTGCAAAGAAAAGCTGATTACGCAGCTGCAATCTGCACAAATTACTCTCCCCTGAAATTGGCCCAAATTGACTTTAATTTGCTGAATAATTGTGTGCTTCCCATTACAGTGTTATTACAGCTCCCATCGCTTGGCTGGGGATGAGGACCTTCCTCTGTTGTCATTAGAAGACAAGAACAATGTCCGCAGTTGGAAGGAGTGATTATCTGAGTAATCATGTGGGTTTTAATCACTGTTAGCGGCTGTTTGTCTGCCTTGCTCTTCTCAGCAGTTTAAGCAGACCTCATTAAGAGCTCTTTTACTAATCAATTGTTTGCTCAGAGACTTTGTAACGCTTTGAAGACCAGGCTCGGCTCCTCCTGGTTTTTCAGCTTGGTGTCATGCACTGGAGATGTAGCTCCTTTCTAAAGTGCAGATTTGGGTGTTTGAAAATCCTACAGGTTCTGCAGGGATTGGTGCGTGGCATTCCTGGCAGTAAAATAACAAGCCCGGTATTCATTTCTTTCCAGGTGTCTTAAATTGAGTGTTTGAATTCAGGATGAAATAGCTGGACATTCAAACTGGACAGCGTGAGAGACCAGACCCAGCCTCTAACAGCAGGTACTGTACACACTAAAAAGTATTTGAGATGTTACCTTGTTAAAAATGCTGTACGAGGAATCTTCAGACTAGACAGGCCAATTTTCAGTAGAATAGCCATTAGAGGAGGTTTTTGAATGCAGCGCAGTTTCTGCTGCTCAGCAAAACCCTTCCTGCTTGTGAATGAGTGCCTGTCTCCGTGTTTCTGGGGAAGGTGAGCGGTCAGCTGTGTGTGTGTTTTGGGAACAGCCCACGTCACAGTCAAGAGTGTTCTGGGAGCCTTATCTGGCCAGAGTGTGGATGCAGGGTAAATATAGCAACCCTGCATTGCAGCCTGTGGCCTGGTCCCACTAGTGCTACAGGCTTCGGCTGCCCACAGCTAGCCGCTCAAATCGAAAGAGCGTTTTTTATTCCAAACCTGGCCATCGGTACCAGACCGAGACCACGCTTCTCTCTAGAGATGAACTCGCAGGGGAATGTGTCTGGGCGGGTAGGGGTTAATATGCGGTGAGATCTGTATGCATGCGCGCAGAGAAAGAGCCAGGAACAAGTGGGAAACAGAGCGGGGCAATTTATATAATTGAAAACGATATTAAGGAAATCTGGATGATAATTGAAAGCTGGATCGGTGATGTATTTTTATTCAGTTTCTTTGGCAAGGTTGTTGGTGTTTTCAAGGCAACTGTTTATCACAGAGAGGAGTGAGGCAGCGTCTGCAAACTCTTAAGGGAATAGGGAGGGAAGAGACAGGATTGGGTGATTCTAAGCCTTAGACAGGGTCTTGGGAAAGGGTACCATGTTTGGGAAGTGGCCTGGACTCCTTCCACATGACGAGAGAGCACAGTATAATACACCACACAATACAATCAGAACTGAATGCAGCGCTGAATCATTCTTGGCAGTCAGCATTGTTGGGTTTCAGGGTTAGAAACTCATACTAGTCCTGCATCCAGTCCTGGGTTTCAGAAATCCCTTTTTTTATGTAGATTACTGAAATGACCAGGGCTAACTCTGCTCTGAACTGATTGCACTTCTGATAACATCAATAGGTCTCACCTGAGACTGTAGGGTTACTAATGTTTAAGTGTGTGCAGGACTAGTGTGAGTTTCCTAACCCTGCTTAAAATGCATATTACGTAAGTGTTGTTCTAATTGTAGTTTTTGGTGCTGAATTTGCAGTGGGGAGGGTAAGAGGGTAAAATCTGTTTCAGTGCGGACTGTAACACGATCCCCACACACCCAGGGTAGAGAGAGCGGGTCTTTCTTAAACGGGACATGTTCAGTTCACAGTGTTCTCTCTCTCTCTCTCTCTCTCTCTCTCTCTCTCTCTCTCTCTCTCTCTCTCTCTCTCTCTCTCTCTCTCTCAATACATTTTAATAAATGTATTGGGTGTTGTGATGCTTGCTCACCCACTGGCTGAGGGACCTCATTGAAAACAGTTTTGTTTTGATGAGAATCACCCTTGGTTTAAGTTGTGATGAAATATGAAAATGGTTTGTTATTAGTATTTGTAAACGTACAGTAGTTTACAGCCTTATTATCTTACCATTATTGCTAGATAATAAGACCCAACAGGTTTCCTGCAATCACTGAATTTGCCATGGAACTGTTGTACAGTCCAGCCAAATGTCAGAAAGACATCCATATTTCAAATGTTGACTCATGAAGAGAGAAAAAACTTTGTTCAACAACAAGAAAATGCTACATGAACGAAAGAAACATGATCTAAATTTACTACAAACCCACAGTGTGCTCTTGCGGGTTTACAGTGTGCTGAGAACCCCTTTACAAATTGACAGCCTTGTTGTGCACAGTTCCTAAAGAAGAAGGAACATGAAGCCACTCTGTGGCTTGATTTCAGGAGGCTTGGTTTCAGGCAACTGCCCGGCACACCAGGGGAGACTTGGGGTCTTGGGGACAGCAAAGTCGCATCAAACTGGGCCTCCTGGAACCAGGTTTCAAGCCACTGTTCCTGAAAAAGTGGCTCTGTGTTCCCTCAGCTAAACATTATTTAAAAACCAGGCAGAATATTAGCCAGCAGCAGCCCAGGATCAGACACACACAGTCTAGGAAGAGAGAGGTGTTCGGATACCTCTGTATGGTGACGACAGCATGTGCCTACCCCATCTACGAGCTATGCAGCCAGCATGCTACGTGGGTTTTCTGTGTGGGTGGGAGTGAGATGGACCTGTTTCATGTACGAGCCCCCCAGCCTGCTTTTGTGTGGGTGCACTCTGCGTTGCTAAAGTCATGAAGATGACTCGTTAAACAGCAGTGTTTTCATCTTCTGCAAGGGTGACATCATACAAGGCAGGCTGTGACTCAGACAGGTCAATATAGTAACCGTTTCCATGGTGTTTCTTACCCTATTTTTTTCTCTCTAAGAGTTGCACTGTTGTAAGCAATAACATTGTGATTACAATATTCCACGAATATCAAAGCAAACCAATGCAGTCCTTTCTGTAAGCGATCCTTCAGGTTATGAATGTGCACGCATGTCAGACGTAGATTTGACAGCCTCAATGATGTGAGTTTTCAATTCATAAACAGTTGTTTTTGTCTTTTTTTTTTTTTTTTTTTTTTTTGTTTATGCATTAAACCTCGGTCTCAGTAGAATTGCCTCAACGAGTCTAGAACATGTTCATGTAAACTGTATTTTATGAATAAAAAGAGATTATAAATGACTCATGAGAATTCTTTAAATAACTAATGAGTTCGAAAGCACTGCAGGGTTAATTATCAGAAGTCATTTGTGGCGATGCAGCCGCAGACCAGTTTGAAATACAAGACGTTACACTGGCTGGAAGATTGTCTTGGCAAAGGGCCAGGACTGAGAGAGAGAGACAGCGGGAAAGAGAAAGAGAGAAAGTGTCAGAGAGTGAGCTGGCACACCGGTCTCAATCTGGCAAAGGCCTGCTAGGCCCAATTCTTACCAGGGAGTCCAGCTTGTTGGTGTGTTGCCATGGAAACGTCAGCAAGCAAAATTCTGACAGACTGGAAAGGGGATGGTACACACACACACACACACACACACACACACACTGAGCCTTCACAAGACTGCTACAAGTGAAGATCTCATCTTCCAGCTATTCTGTTGTTTATCTTTACATAAAGTCAAGGTGATTCTTTCTTTCTTTCTTTCTTTCTTTCTTTCTTTCTTTCTTTCTTTCTTTCTAAACAAGCTCATACTTGTCTGGTCCTGTAAACAGACCAGAGGATTGAATCTTGTAATGCAAGTTTCACACACAGACCAGAGTGTGTGTGTGTGTGTGTGTGTGTGTGTGTGTGTGTGTCTGGTGCATGATGGGGGAAAGGGAGGGGGCAAATAAGGGTTGCTGCTATAGCAACCGCAGACGCACAGCCATGTGAAAACATGCCAGGAAGCAGAGAGGAGAAGTAGCAGGAGATGATCAGACAGAAAGAGTAGGAAATGTGCTTCAGACAGTAGGTATGTGTAATGGGTGCTTCATTTTAAACCTGGGTTCACACTGACAGTGGATACAGTACTTTGTGAACTCAGTTAGACTGGGGTTCTTGCCTTTCTGTTAACTGTACGCTCAGCACTGCAGTGACATAGCAGTTAACACCTGTGGATAACTTTGGACCTTTCGTGATTCTGGAAAACTGACTGAGACGGGGCCCTCCTTTGGGTATTAACTTTGTTTTATATTGGTTTTTATTTATGTTGACTTTGAGTGTGTTCAGTGTAATCATACAGTTGTATTTATTATTATTGTTATTATTAGTTATTTTTCTTAAATTCTTATGATGTGCATTTTATTTATAGATGCATAACACTTATTGAAGCGTTTAAACTCTTCCGGGCTTCAGAAACTCCTTGGCAGTGCTGTAGTGGTCTGAGCTGCTGCAGATCTGAACGTGGTTCTGTCTGTTAAAGCATTGAAATAAGACTTTGGAGCCTTACAGACTGCTGGAGACAGAAAGACACACAATGTGCTGCTGTGTTTGAGGTTTTGATAACATCAGTGTTTGTATTCAGCTCTGCAGCAGTTGGGTCATTGGAGCAGAGGTCCCTGTATTGCTGCGCTGGTTCAGTGGCAGTCTGCCCTGGGTCCTGGAGAGCCATAGAGTCTTCTGGTGTTCGTTTCACTTAATCAAAACCGATTTATTTTCTTATTTGGTCAACACTGGTGATTTTAAAGATACCCAGAAAGCCTGCGGGACTGTTGCTGTCCAGGACCAGGGTTGTCCAGTAAGCATGCAGGACTGTTGCTGTCCAGGACCAGGGTTGTCCAGTAAGCATGCGGGACTGTTGCTGTCCAGGACCAGGGTTGTCCAGTAAGCATGCGGGACTGTTGCTGTCCAGGACCAGGGTTGTCCAGTAAGCATGCGGGACTGTTGCTGTCCAGGACCAGGGTTGTCCACCCGTGCTCTAGATGGTAAACACTATAACCGCCTTCATCTTTACAAAGTGTTTATCATACACTCCTGCTCTCCTGTACCCATTTTGAAATGGCTGTAATCCAGTTTTATATAAATGTGTTTTACCTTTTCGGTACCGTGTGATTATAAGGACCCTCCGTTCTGTGTGTGCGTGTGTGTAAAGTCAAATAAAAAGGTTCTCCGTGAGAGAACATCCGTTTTCTGCCTTGGTTTTGTGAGTGCATCCCTTGGAATGGCTCCAGCTAGCTGCCTTCTCTGGCTCTCTAGACTGAATTATTGATGGCTCTGAGGCCTGGCCCTTCAGCATGCTGCTCACAGACTCAACTGCTAGAGGTGCCGGGAAGAGAGAGAGGAAACAAGAGCCCTGCCAACAAACTGAACACGGGTAAACAACACCGGAGACTTTTATTAATTTAGAGATCCGACTAGGAGCTTTGCTGGGACTGTGTCAGCGCTACCTTCATGTGTTTGTGTGTATCTATATATTGTTGTCGCTGTTCTTTGGATAAGATATGAATCAGATATACGGTCATATTTTCCAAGTCTTTCATTTCTTAACTGTTTTCACATCCTTTAGCCTACAAGTCTATTGCTGAGGAAGAATATCAGCATTACGCTGCGCACTGAGCCCTCTGCAGCACTGATCCGCTTTCTCACCTCCCAACAGGAGTCTTTTCAGAAGCATGTTTTAGTGGAGTGATTAGTCTGTGGTAATCGGTGTTCAAGCCATAGCATGGTTATACTATTAGAAAACTATAGGCAAGCATGGGGAAAGTTCCTGTGTGGATTTGTAAGGGGGAAGCAGGCTGTGCTGGGGTCTGAACAGGACCAGCGAGGGATACAAGCAGCAAGCTCTTGTTAATCAGACCCCTTCAGCCCTGATTAATCCCCCTACTGCATCGGTATTGGAGGTAATCCAGCCCTGATCCACTCGGTAGAACCCAGTGCTCTAAATATCACACCCAGCACAGTAGCGTAGGCACTGAATAGAAGGAGGGGGGAAAACCTTCTCTCTGGGGGTAGGGGAGCATTGAAGCAGGGACCAAGTCTAGCACTGAAGCTGGATGCAATTAAACTGAATCAGGAGTGCAATTAATCTTCCTTCTCTCTCTCTCTCTCCGCAGTCAATGCGGTCTGCAGCCTTGTCCCTGTGGCTGAGATTGACCATGTCACGAGTGTCCTCCACCACCAAGCGCTACACTGGGTCCAGCTACACAGGGTCCAGCTACACAGGGCACTATGGCAGCTACACCTCCTCCTACACGCCCAACCTCAGCTCCTCGTACACGGACAAGGAGAAGCTGTCCTACAAGAGCCCCAGCTACGCAGGAGCGAGCAGCTACCTGACTTCCAGCAGCCGCTCCCGCAACTACAGTACCTCCTCCGAGCCCGACAGGGGGCGCCAGATCCCTCGCACGGACGTTCTAAGCACCCGCCGCAGCGAGAGCCTGAGCCGCGCACCAGTCAAGGCCTACAGCTCCGGGCTGAGTGGCGGCTACTCCTCCTCTTTCGCCTACGCGGGGAGCAGCAGCTACCTTTCCTCGTCCCCGGCCTCCTCATCTTCCAGAGCCGGCCTGAGCCGCCGGAAGTCCAGCAGCCAGACGGATCTGAACCGTGACCTGGCCAGCCTGGCACTGTCCGACTCCTTGACCGGCAGCAGACAGGACTCGGACAGCCCACACGGGTCCTACCGGAGCGGGTACAACCGTAGCAGCGAGGTCCAGGACTCGTATGGAAGCTCGCGGGCCGGCTACGGGCTCTCGCGCAGCTCCACACAGGAGACCATCAGCGCCAGCCTCAAGAGCAGCAGCCGCTTCAGCCCGTCCTGGGACAGGAACGGCACCAAGCGCTCCAGCTCCCCCGAGAAGGAGTCAACAGTAGGTGTCGCTGTTTGTCTAGAAGTTGTTTTTCCAGTGCCTTTGTTGTTTGACCAGACCCTCAATGCCAAAGTAAAATTATGCAGTGTGTTTTCATTTCTTTTTTTGAAGCAACCAAAATGATGAAGCATGCTACCATTCATGTACTGTTTATGTTGTGCAAGTGTTCATGGGTAATGAGCACAAACAGAAGCAATGTGCACGCTGGGTTAACTGCCTGTTTTTAATAATGATCAGTGTGGGTCTTTTAGCTGAAATGGACACCTCTGTTGTGCTGATCTTCGTATGACCAACAGAGGGCAGCAGAGCAACAGTCCGATGTTGTATTAAGCTTTAGGGACACTAGAGGGCGCCAAAGTAGTTTCTATATATATATATATATATATATATATATATATATATATATATATATATATATATATATATATATATATATATATATATATATATAGATAGATAGATAGATATATATATATATAGATATATATATAGATATCTACTGTATATATTTTTCAGTACCTTTTTACCAGCCTGAGGATTTTCAAGTCGTTTTCTGCTACTTTGATGCCTTTCACGTTTTAAACACAGGCTGCATTTTGACTTGCTTCTAATTAGGATGACAGGTTGTCATTCCTGTCTTTTTCAAGCCTGCTGACAACATGAATGGGATACTTCAGAAGATTCCTACTGGGGTGCCCGGTAAACCAAATCAGGCTCGAGAGACAGCTGCTGGACCTTATACAGAGTGAAATGTAGCGTGCTCTTAGCTAGGGCTGTGCTGATAATCGCACTTGTTATCACCTTTTAGGAAGTATTTATCAGCAGGTATTAAATGCGTTCATCAGTGTGTTCATTTCAAAACACAAGCAGCGGTCCTGCCCTCACCTTTACAATGAGGTAGTGAAAGCTCATTTTCTTCTCATCTGAGGTGCTGACATTTTTAATGCCATACTGCCGCAGCGAGGTCGTAGACTGACAATGAAAATAATAATAGTTTATAAGCACCGCGCAATGAAGCCTCTCGTGCAGCCCTCAGTCGGGTTGCTTACGCTTCGCTCCTCCTTGCAGGCTGCACATCTCCGAGCATCATGTGCCCGTCGGCTGAAGCCGTCTATCTTCTTAGAAACGGTTGTCGCTCAGCCAGTGTGACAACCTGATGTATCACACCATCTCCCAGCCTCTCATTCCAGCCTTGCACTCACCCAGTTTCTGTGGAATGTGACTTGTGAAACGGAGTGCCTGCCAGGTCATGTGCAAAGCTGTCGGTCGGACCCAAAAGCTATTGTGTTCCCAAGTCTGAAAGACTCCCACTTTTTCAGCGAAACGATTTTGAACGCCTAAGAGCTCAGTTGCTTTAACGTGAGTTACTGTACCACACCTTGGCCAGCTTTCTAATCTGGAGTAACTTAATTAAACATGTTGTGCAGTGGTATAGATAAGGTTCAATCCAATCTGCAATCTCATGCCAGCAGGAGCTGATTAAAGTTCAGGATGCAAGGCAGTTTACTGTGCATTGCAGACAGCTCTTCAGCAGGTAAAGCAAAAGAGCCGTACAGAAAATAAGAAACACAAACTGTTTAATTCTGCCCAGGCGCCAGTAGGGTTCTATTGAGGGGGCATTCTTAAGCTGCAGTTCTTCTGTTGTTAATATGCGACGTTTTCAAGTTTAAAGGTGTCGTTAGCACACGGTGTGCTCCTTGCAGAAGTATGTGCATTGAAGCTGTGGGCTCTGTGGATTGATGGCATGCTATTAGCTTCATAATGAGCAGGCTCTGGGGTAATCCCTTTGCTTCTTGAAAACCCCTTCTCTGCAGTGAGAGGCTCAGTGCTGTTAGGGTTAATTCTGACATGAGGATGTTTTATTTTGGTTTCAAGTTTACATTTTTCAGCAGGTGTTACCGTCTCCCCTCCCGTGACAGAAATGTTCTAGCGTGACAAAATGACTCTCGAGGCAAAAGAAGATAGCTCGGAATTCTTTTTCGGTATCTAGGCTCTTGCATCTAAGTAAAGCGTTTGTGGGTTTGTACCAAATCTAGGTCCTTCTTAAATCTCGCTGATTCTGTTAAACTCCTCAGTTCAGGTGGCAAGTCCCTTATATTTATCAGGCTCAATGTCCACTCTGCTCTATTGTCTGGTTTCTATGCTTTTCCCAAGCTTAGAGTAGTGCTAGCCAATCTGTTTTCTTAGCACTAGTTCATTTTATCACTGGACCCCCATTTCTTCAGTTTTGGACTCTACAGTAATTTCAGAAAGCGTGCACTAGATCAGGCATGTGCAATCCCGGTCCTGGAGGACCATTCAACTCCAGGCTTAGCAGGTAAAATGAGAAGAGGCACGACTCCAGGGTGTGGATGGAGGTTTAATTGGTTCAATTAAACCATTTAGAACAGGGTTGGAACAAAGACCAGGAGTGGAAGAGCTAGCTTGGGCCACCCCTGCTCTTGATGAAAAGCTGCCGCTGCTAATCCCTCAGTTTGAACCCTTTGTCTGAGTTCTCTGAAACGACGCCTGCTCTGAAAATGTGTAGCTCGTGGTAAGCTGCAGTTAAGAGCAGTTTGATAAAGAACAGTAGTAGCAGGAAGCATAGGCAAATCCTAACCCTGTGCTAAAAGCCTTAGTGTGGCGGCTAGCTGCTTGCGTATAGCTGAACGGACAGGGTCGGAGGAATTGCATGAGAAGGTGGTTTTGCACTGTTGTCAAGGTCGGAGCTGGGCGTGCTCAAGGTCACGTGTACCTTCAGTCAGCTCACTGCCGGTGTGATAATTAACCAGAGGTATGTTGAGGAATTCTAATTAGGCTTCTTGGAGTATTGCTGCACAATTAAAAGCACAGATTCTTCTAAAACGATTCCCATGGTGTGATTTTTTTTCAATGCTTTCTGATCCTAGTGTTAACCTCTCTGAGCATTACTGAGCTTGCCTGGGCGATGCCATGCTTTCATTTTGCTTTACGGCACTTTGCAACATCTGTAATAAAAGTTTCCCATAGTAAAAGCATAGACAGTGTAATGAAGCACAGTGAGGGCTTGCTAAACCTCAGGTAAGCACTGTGAAGCACAGACAGGTACGGTAAAGCACGTTTAAAAGCATGGCAAGCTATGGGAAAGGCATAGTATAATCGTGGGAAAGGCACTGGGGGAAATTGCCAAATGACAGTAAAAACGGACCCTGGTAAAAAGGGCTGCCTTTACTTGGGTGTGCCCTCGTTTATCAAGGGAGGGTTTTTAATTCAGTCAGCACATTCTGCAGCCGTTCCAAAACATTTAGAACATTTAATATAGTCATATAGTAACTCTTGACAAAGCTTTTGGCTTTCTGTGTAACCCACTGTTTGATATTCCTGAAGTGTGGCCAGAAGAATACAGTCAAACTACCGTCTGCCAGTCAAACACATTTTGCAATTTAAAAAAGAGCTGGATTCACAGCACGCCGCTGAAATGTAGCGCCGGACGCAATCTAAAACCACCTGTTAATTGAACCGGCCACATGCTTAGCGGCAGCGTTCCCTTGTTAAACCACTAGAAAACCTGACACTTTTTAGGTGAGTTAATGAAGGCATGATGCACTGTCTTCATATTGGCAGCAGTGCAATGGTTTTGTTCCATCCATATCTCTTGATGAGGAATCAGATCTCAACCAGAGAACAGCGAGACAGATACTGGAGGTGATTTACAGGATGAGAACTCGCTCAGCGTCATTGTTTCGTTGTGGTATTGACGTTTTTCTGACGGTGTGAAATCTTGCAGGAAACATTCTTTTGCATTTCATGGCTGGGTTTTCAGCTGCTATGCAAATTCCAGAGGGACAGAGATCTCCCAGTTTGACATTATTAACAGCAGTGTGTGTTTTCAGTTGTGTCATGTCTCTTGGCGTCATTTTAAAGACTGGGTGAGCAGTTCTGTACTTTATTTCATCAGGAAGGGGCGTTTGCAATCTTCTGGGCGCCACCACACTTGTTAAAATTCGCACCACACCACACAGGAAAGACCTTGATAAATCTGCGCCTTAGTGAGTTCATAGCAACATAGCAACATCCTAATAGTTGCACCTTGGTTTGTACCAGGACTCGGAAGGACTTTCTCAGAGGCACGTGCGCAAGATCCTTCCTGCCTCTCCAAATCCAATACAAACAGAACCTCCCTTTTGCTTTTCCTAATCCTTATTAAAGATGACCCGCTCTGTCCCTGATCTCTGTGGAGCAGCCCCACTGGCATCTCTCTGTCTATATTAAGAGCAAATCCCCTGCCAAAGAGGAGAAATAAATTGAAAAAAAAAAGGATTAAGCAAAATAAAAGCCTGTTGACGTTTATGTACTTTGCACGCGGCTCCGAGCCCCCAAACTCAAACGCTGAACCCGCTGATCAACTGAACAGATGCATCGGAACAGAGCAGGACCGAGCCCCTCCAATCAGCAGCCGTGTCGCCCACAAAGAAGATGCGTAAGCAGTAAAGTGCTGGAGATTATCCAGAGGGTTTCAGTGTAATTGTGAACCAGGCTGTACAACTACCTTAGCTTTGAGTCACACAGGGAGAGGCTCTGGTTGTGTGTGTGCGCGTGTGCGTGCAGGGAGGGTACTGGATAATGTGGGAGGATGAAACGCACAGGAAATATTTCTGGTATCCTGTTGGTATTTAAGACATGTGAGCCATCCCATCTGTCAGACTAAAACCAGCTAGAGATTTTGGGAAACACAAACTCTATTTTTGACTCTCCTGTTTGTACAATGAGAAGTAGCCTGTCCCAATGTGCAGGAGGAAAAGGGACCCAATGCAGAGGATCTCCTTTCTGGGGGTCTCCCCATCTAGTATGTACAGCACAATTCCCTTTTTAATTGGCTTCCCCAGAGGTGAAATCTAAAGCAGTAGCACGATGCAGCCGAGGGCATCTTTTCTGAAAGTGGAAATGCACAGGAGCGGTCGGTTTCACACGTCAAGGGTAGAATGAAGTGGCAGGACCAGATAAACTTGCACATGCACACAAGATAAGACGAGTTAAAGACAGTCCTGGACCAAACCTTCCACTTATAGGGACCATCACCAGGGGGGACTGTGGAGAGCTTGTCCAGAGAGGCACGGGAGCAGAACAGGGTGCCACTGTGTGCAGGGCACAGTTAACAGAGTACAAAACAAGACAGGAGCTTTTCAACAAGGAAGGGTTTAGATACGGCCTTGGCTTCCATATGATCGATATCACACTTAACTAAATCCTTTACTCACGCCATCCATCTTCTCACATGCCAGTCCATGGGCAGCACACAGACCGTTACTACAGTGAGAGTTTTGGGTAGCCCAGCTTTACGTTTTTGTTTAAATCTGATTAACCAAAGATGGTTATTTCCTTCTGTAAAGTAATTGGCCAGTCCTGTTAACTTGATTAGTTGGCGTTCCCAAGTAGGTCAGGGCTACAGATCACCATGCTGTCCAGATACGCCAACAGCAGTCTGCCGCACTGTACGCTTGGGCACAGTAATACCTGAAGGCTTCCCATTCAGCATGCTATTCAAAGCCATCTTGGAAGGCTTCGATTTTTCTGTCTCCCATCTCGGCTCATTTGATGACGCAGCAGATGCTTTTTTTAACTGCTGGAAAAAAAAAAAAAGTGTTAGTATTTTAATTGCCTTGCCTGCAGCCGTTGGAAGCGAGCTATTAATAGCAGCAGCAGGAAAAGTCTTTTAAGCGTTAGCTTCCTTTACACAGAGTCAATCAGATAGGAAGGGCATGGAAAAACAGCAGAGCTAGCGGGTGTTATACAACACAGCAGCAGAGACTGCTTCACAGCGAGGTGCTATCTGGGGAATTGGTCTCCGGTCTAAAGACATTTACAGATGGGTAAATATTTGCCAAGACGCTTTGCTGGCCTCTTCACTTTTTCTTATGCAACGTGGAGGTGGTTTTGCCCCGGCTAATCTAGGAGGGGGGTTGTGTACGATCCAGTCCTTGTTCATTTCTTTATATTGTAGCTAGTGTATGATTCCATCCAAGAAATATATGTGATATACCGATAACACTGCCGAAGACATTCATCTAAATGCCTTGTACCATCGTAACATTCCTGTACCTGTTCTTTACACTGTGTCTTTAATATATATATATATATAAAAATCTGCATTTGTTAGTACAAGTGTGCTTATAAATGTTTACCCCTGCACGATATTTTTGCAGCTTTCCCATTTTTTCCCCCCATAGTTATACTTTGCTTTTCCCATGGTTTGCAATGTTTTTTTTTTTTTTTTTTTTTTTGTTTTACCCTACCTCTCTGGCTTCTTACAATGCTTACAGTACCTCTGCTTTGCCATGCTTCACTGTGCTTTATTACACTGCCACTGTCACAAGAGTTCTACCATAACACTGACAATGCAGTACATTTCCTTCAAGGGCGGGCGGGCGGGCACATACTGGAACAGCACATTCAGCAGCGTCTACACTTTAAGAACTGGCTGTCCTGTCCACAAAACGCACAATTTCAGAACAGTCCAGAACATGTTATTGATCAGAAGTTGTGTCTCCTCTCAAACTACCAACTCATAACAAACGTTTTTGTTATTATTAAAACCTATTTTCTGATAGATGCATATGTACACTTGCCCTCATGAAAGTTTCTCCTAGTGAAAGCACAGCAAAGTGTAACGAAGCATAGTGAAAGCAAGGTAAAGCACAGGTAAGCATTGCAAAGCCCAGAGAGGAATGGAAACGCATGTAAAAGAAACCATGGTAACCTGTGGGAAATGCATACTATAACCAGGGGGAAAGCGCAGGAAAACTGCACATTTCCCATGGTAAACTTTTCTAAGGGTGACCCTGTCATAGGCTACAGTATAAGAGAGGTCTTCTCATTTTCCATTTTAGTTGTTAAATTGAACCACTGATATCGGAGGATGACTTTCCTACAAACGCGGTGCAATTGTGAACAGTGTGATTCGCGCGCTCGTTCAGTCATTAAATATGAAAGCGTGCCAGGCAGATTGCAAAAATCTCTTGACACGGGATCACCGGATAAAGCTATTCCATGCTAGATATC
>NW_024472760.1:0-110000 GCF_017654505.1 Polyodon spathula | reverse complement strand
CTCACACCACACACACGCACGCTTTTGCGTTTATTACAAAAAGCATTAGCAAAATTGCAAACTTTAATAGCACGCTGCAGCCTACAGTACAGCCTTTAATTTTAAAGAAAGAATGCCTTTGTAAATCCGTTTTGTTATCGGATGTTTCCGAACAGTTTTTCACTGTCCTAACCCCCCTTTTTCTTACCCCTGTCCTTGCGTTGCATGCAAATCGCCCTCCCCTCCTTCTCGTTGGTTTGACGTGGGAGGGTGACGTCAGTGGCATGTCGAAGGTAGTAAAGGGGCTGGAACTGGAGATCGTGGCTCAGTCACGCTGGAGACACGGGTGGGAGGAGTGGGGCTGGCGTGTTTTATTGTAACGAGTATTATTTTGCGCAAGAATTAAAGAAAGAAGAACTGGAAAATACCGTCTACAATCCAGGAAGGAGCGACAGAAGTACAAGAAGAAAAATATTTATATAAAACAATCTGAAAAGGATTTAAAAAAAAATGCTGTAGTGCTTTATTTATTATTATATTTTCTACTATATTTTTTTTTACAAGACGCTCTGTTGATAAACAAGAAAGCAAGAAGGAACAGAAGACTAAATTATTGAAATTAAAAATTAACAGTTTTGTAGCGGGCAAAAAGTGTAATAAACAGCTATATTTTTTACAAGAACTTTACATTCCTGGAAAAAAAAATAAAAAGAATAAAGAGGATTTGTTTCTGCAAAAAAAATATATATATATATATATATATATATATATATATATATATATATAATAGAAGACATCAAATAGTCAAACACTCTTCTGGTACAGCTCTCTCCGGGTGTAATATTGATATATTTATAATTTCTCTGCACTCGGAAGCCTGAATTGCAGCTGCCATGCCGAGCCTGCGTCAGTCGTACACCGTGACGGTACCAGAAGAGCCCGCAGCCTCTGCTTTCCCGTTCTTCAACCGGGAGCTGCGAAGGAAAAGCACTGCGGTGTCCGGATCGGTGCTCGTTTCCACATTCGTGGGTCTCCTCATCAATCAAGCGAAGGTAGGCTTATTGTACTGCCCCACGGGCACGGAGGGTGTCAGGCAACAACAGCATACCCCGGCATTGCTATTTTACTGGATCAAAAAAATAGCAAAGTGATCTAGAAACGTCTAGGATGAACTCGTTTTGGAATATTGCATCGACACATTGCATTTGTATTGGGTTCGTAGCCAGCCTCGTATAATCATATTATTAAAACATACACTGCGGATGCCATATTGTCGCTGGTAATATCTGCTAAAAACAGTTACACTAATAGTTTCATTTAAACGAAATATTCGTCACGTATGACCACAGTGCTTCCAAGTCCGCCGCACTGTGTACTGTACCTGCATTTAACTTGAGAAACGCTTTATACCGTGAAACTGAGTTAAACGGGTCAAGGAGCCTTCTCGACCTACTGTCTCCTAATCGCTGCTGTCGAGTGCCGGCGCTGGGATTCTGCTTGACATGACGTTGGCAGCCAGCCAGCGCAATAGCAATTTGCTTGCACTTCCATACAGAAGGTGTTTTTTTCCACCTGGATTCTGAAAAAATGTACTCGAACAAATAGCTGTTTTGTGTTTTAGTGCAGATTTCACGTATAAACAGGCGTTGATGTTTCTACAAGACTCTGTTGGGGGGGGGGGGGGGTCTGGTCACATGTAGATTGTAACCCACATTATGGATTTGGCTTGGTGGGATAAATTTTGGGGAGGGGGGCTCGGGGTTCTGGACAGTAGTGCCCCCCCCCCTCCACCCCTAGTTCTTACTCGGGGGTCAGTCTGACAAAACAATGTTGTTTCCCTCGCTTGAATATCAGAGAACTTGGATGCCTCAGTTTCTGCACTGAGTTGTCAAAGATTTAACTTCATACTCCCCTCTTCCACACAGCCCTCCCCCAACTCACCCCCCCCCCCCCCCCACCCCCCACCCCAACACACCACCCACACACCCACACACACACACACACACACACACAACCGCACACACACAGCTGCTAACTGTGGGTTGGGACCCGAGACATTCCACTGGACAAAGCGTGGACTCATCCCAGATACTCTTGGGGAGAGAGGGGGGAGAAAGGTGCACTCAGATACCGACTTGCAAAGACCATTCGAACTCAGGAAAAACAGGCTGCTTTTTGTGAGGCATGGTTGACATATTCATCAATCTTCCTTTCTTGAGGAGTTGAACCAAAGTGAGTTAATGACACCAGTGAGTTAATTATCATCGACCCGAACGTCGCTTCTTAGAATTAGTGATTCCCAGTCCCTGTGTTCATGGCAATGCACTTGAATTGATATTCCAGTCTGACACAGGAGCTGTGTTATACCAGCTAAGAAATAGAATACATCTGGTGAGAAGTGTTCTCACTGATGGCATTGAGGAAGACTTCAAGTGGAAATGTTTCTCCTTGAATCTGAGTTTCTTTGAAGAGGTTTGTGAAATCTCTTTGCCATGTGAAATCTCTTAGAGTCTCGACATGTCTTGTGGAGAACGTGTGAAGCACAGCGTAGAGCAAGTTTGTTTTATTCATTTCAGGACAAACTTGTTTGCTGTTCTGTTTTTCTGAGACCGGTTTCATTTCTAATCCTCAGACACATGCACAAGTAGCAGCCAGTGTCGCAGATCATTGTTTTAAAATACAAATTACTGGAACATTTTCCTATACTTTTCACCCACTCCCAAAGATTTAAGAGAGAGATGTTTCCATTCTCCCTACTCGCTCAGTCCGATGCTTCTGAGCTCAGAGTGGAGACCTTTCCACCCCTCACACACTCTCTATCACCTAGTGTTGCTTCTTTATTGCATGTGGCAGCTATTAATGATTCACAAACATATCAGCGTCTGATTGCTGAAGAGCCCCAGTCTTTGCTCGGCGCATTCCTTTCCTCGGAGTTCATCTGTC
The DNA here is from genome assembly GCF_017654505.1 of Polyodon spathula. Classification (NCBI taxonomy): domain Eukaryota; kingdom Metazoa; phylum Chordata; class Actinopteri; order Acipenseriformes; family Polyodontidae; genus Polyodon; species Polyodon spathula. Next base: position 107,078 of record NW_024472760.1, on the reverse strand, counting down.
AATGTGCAACACGCTGGCTCCCACAGCAGCTCAGCTGGCTGCGATGATTTCCATGAGAGGTCAGGACAGTGTGTCCTGCCAGCTAATGATCACAGCTTTCCAGAGCAAGGTGAAAGAATGGCAGCGATCAGAAATGTCCCCTTTGGTGAATCTGTGCCCGGCTTGTCATCCTTTCTTCCCAAGAGCATTAGTAGCTGTAACGTACTTATGGCCACCTTGATCCGGATTCAAGGAGCGCCAGTGTCCTTGTCTCGTTCCACGCTGGATTTTGAGGCAGTGCAGCTGTATTGAAGGTAGCCCACTGAACAGCTGAACTAATTGCACCAAATTGTTTTAAAATGTCAACCCCCCCCCCCCCCCCCGTTCAAGTCCTTGAAAATGAAACGCGCGTGCTTCCCTAGCAGAGACTCTTATACTAATGTTCCAGAAAGCATCGCTCCCATCCACATGTGTATGAATTTACAGTGCAGCCTATTCTAATGCTGGATTATAGAAAGCCCCTTTCAGATACGATGGATGCGTCCCAATCCGTTCCCCAAAGTGAGGCTAGGAGGGATGCAGAGTAAATCCTGATCAAGAATTGCCGACAAGCAAAAAAAAAAAAGTCTTGATTACACTGTTGATGCTGCGTGTTCAGTGCCAGGCTGCGCCAACAGTGGGGACAAAAATCCTTGTATTGTCTTTGTGTATCAACTTAACAAGCGCTGTTGTGAGTCTGACATATTTGAGATACTGCACGTGTAAAACAAGGGGAGATCCTGTAGTAGGAAGCAAGCGATGGTGTTCACCTTGCAGCCACATTGACTTCACACGAACGATCATTGATTGATCTACCTTTTTTAATTGGACTTAAGAGAAAGCGATTAACTGTAGCCAAGCTACATAGTTTTTACTTTGTCGCTGCAATGAGCCATTGATGATGATGCACATAAAGTCATGCAACTCACGCCTAGGTGTTATATTTACAATCGAGTCCACTTGGGGTAAGAGACACACTGGAACAGCATTTTAATGAATGATTGTGCATTTAAAAACAGCGGAGAAAGTTACACACCCTTGAAGACTATGGGAACTGTGACTCAAGAGCCAGGCTGCGGGGGTGGGCATCTATTACAGGGCTGTCTGTCTCACTCACTTCTCTGGCTGCTATTTCAGACCATCGCGTCCTGGATACAGTACAGAGCAGGACTTGCACGGATACTTGTGAAAGTCTCAGTGGCAAAATGGCACTCGCACGCACAGACACACACGCACACGGAGCACACTGGTAGAAGTGCGGATTCTTGCGTGTGTATCTGCACGGGGGTATACACACATGCACGTGTTGTTTTAGGTCGTTTCAGGAGATCACTAATCTAGGTGCTGTTTTCATTAACCAGCAACACGGCTGGGTTTCAAAGCATTCAAAAAGCCCCCATCTCGTAGCTGTAATGTTTACAGAATAAATACAACCTGCCCGCTTAAAGCTAGGCCTCAATCTGTATTGAACTCAACGCTGCCAAGAAGCCGTTGTGATGAAGAACTTTGTAGTGTGGTTACCAGGCAACATTGGAAGCTGTGGATAAGGGGGTGGGATCAAAGGTTAAACCCTTTCAAGGTCTCCTCTGCTACAGTGTTAAAGCTGATTCTGTAAATTCCTTTACATAGTAAAGTTAGCTTCATCACAGAGCAGCTTTCTCTCCTGTCTGTGTGTCAGCGTAGTGCCCACTGTACTCCCGGAGTGTTTCTTTAAGGGCGTTTTTGATAATAATGTTATTAATAACGACCTGCCCTACTCTCTAATCCTTGATTGCCTTTTTTCGTAAAGGAAGTGGCTTTCGTTTCCTCTCCTGGCTCGGATCCTAGTGTAAGGGAGTGACCTTTGTGTTGCGAGATCACCAGACACGCTGCAGCCATGAGGCAGTTCAACGTTTCTTGCAACGTGTTTCTCAGCCTCCAGGATCACTGTGGGGTGACAGCTGGAAAAGGCATGGTTCTCTGGTGTTCAGTATTCAAACAATCGATGCAGAGTAAAAGCATAATACATCCACACACACATTTGATAATCAGAAGGCATTTCTTGCATACACTGGTTTCACAAACCCAATTTCACAGTTCACATTAAAATTAGTCCTAACCGGGGTGTGTGAAACCAGCCTTGTACTTTGATTCTGTCTATAGTTGCCTGCTTGGCTCAGCTCCCAGGTAGAGAAAGTGTGTTTCTCCTGATTGTGGGTAGCAGTGGGTAACCTGCCCTCTGATGCTGTAGATAAGCGGTCCTGTACTCTGTAGTAGTGTGAGCTGTCATGGAAATGTTCATGGAAACTGTACAGTAATCTAATGCCTGCTCTTTGCCAGACCAGCGACAGAGGGTGATTTTCTTTACCACCTCGTATAAAAAGATATTTGCGCATCTACCACATCATTCTGGGTTTCAGGATGCTATTAAAACCACAGAGTTTCGAGTTCTGAATTCCGCTGCTCTGTGTCCATGTTTGGTTGGCTTTTGGTTATTAAATGCGCTGAGAATAGCATCTGCATTGTAAGGTAATCAAGCTTGCGAAGGAGAGAGGAATAATTCAACAAGGAAAACCTTCGCGGCGGGATGTACAATCAAAGCCCCCCTGCTTGGAGCTCAAGAAAATTAATAAGGATTTTTTTTCCATTTAGAAAAAAAAAAAAAAAAAAAAAAAAAAGGAATATTGACCCCGGATTTTCTTTTTATCCGAAGTTAATTGAGCTTTTTTTTTTTTTTTATGCCCTGATGAAACAATTCGAGCAGATGGCAGCAGTTCTAATGACTAAATGCCTCTGCGTTTCCATTTGTTAAATTAGTGTCGCTGGCCACAGAGAGTATCCAGCACTGGGTTTTTACATGGAAGCAAATTCGAGAAACGGTTATTAAAAGCTGTTGTGGTGAAGAGGTGGGGGGGGGGCTCCGTGGCGTTGTGGGTTAATGCGCTGTAATCCTTTCACTCCTGCTGTTCAGATCCAGCGATAATGCACCAACTGGAATGAATTTGCCGGTGCACAGAAGCCGGTCCAAATCCCAAAGCCTACCCCGCACAACGTCCCAGTCTCTGCCTGACCCCAGCACTGGATGGATTGGTTCAAAATATAGGGGGACGGCTTTCGTGTTTATGCACAGGGAGTCTCTTCTGCATACTCAGAAATAGACTCTCGTCCACATTAATGCTGCAGTCTTTTAGAAGAAAACACGGAGTCCTGTTTGGGGTAGATGAAGGCTTTTTTGTTTTAAAGTTCAACCATTTTAAACATGATTATTCCTAATGTGCTATTTTACATTGTCTTCCTGCTGGAGTTTAGTTGCTACACAGCAGGGATGGAAATAAGACTCCCATTGCACAGCGGCTTGATCCATTCCTGGTTTTACGTGGAGTTTAATAACACACCTGAGTTTGTTACCAATACAGTGTGGCTGACGAAGCTCGTAGTAAAGCCGGGAGTGGGTGAAACTGCTAGCATTATGAGCCTTGTTTCCATCCCTACACAGGGATGTCTATCCAGTCATCTTTCCATTGCCTTCTCTGCTCTGATGAATGCTTTTTCTTCTTCATTTCCAGAATTCAAAGAGTGCGCAGGGGCTGGTCGGGCTCAGAAACCTTGGAAACACAGTAAGTTTGGTCTTGGTTTTAAACACAGCCCAGCTCTTCAAAGTAATCTTGCATATTCATATCCTGCATGTGCTGCAGTTAGCAGAGCTTCAGTGCAGCGGCTGAAAGCTTGTGTGTTCAGTTGTGTTTAATATGTAACTTGTAGGCTCCAAGGATTTTAAAGTCTTTTGAAGGGGGGGGGGGGGGGGTGTTTGCAAGCTGTGGTGTTGGTGGAAACTTACTGATGATTTTGCAAGTAGTTGTTTTTTTTTTTTTTTAAAGAACGTGTCACTTCCTTTGAGCATCAAAATGTGAAAACCCAGTGTTGTCATAGATTTCACTTCCCCTTTTTATTTTTAAACGTATAAATAGGGGTTGACCAGAAGCAACTGTGAACCATGTCAGTGCTTCAGGCCACTGCCTCCAAGCACACACTCTTCCAAACTTCCCCTTAAAGACTGAAGCAAAAAAAAAAAAAGACAACTGTGGCCTACACTGTGTGTGATGTTAGTGAAGCTGTTCTTGCACACAGTGGAACGTACAGATCTCTCAATGCAGACCTGGCAGTGACTCCCACTAAGTGGAAATTTACTATTTTAGACTCTTGGTGGCAAATGGATCAACCATGGGCAAAACTGAACATTGTCATGCAAATATTTCACTAGTTTCTTTTGAGTAGTGCTAAGGCGTTGTTCATAAGGGTTAAGATGTGACTGTTCTCGCTCTCTCTCTCCAGTGCTTCATGAACTCAATCCTACAGTGCCTCAGCAACACTTGTGCGCTGCGAGATTACTGCCTGCAGAACTCGCACCGCAGAGACCTCAGTAACAGCAGCCGCATGAACTCCGCACTCATGGAGGGTAAGGGACAAGAGCCAGCTCCCAGTCTGAAATAGGACAAGGGCAAAAAAAGAGAGGGGCCTCGGGCGCCATCAACCAAAAGATCAAGTTTACAGCCATTGAAAAAGAAAGTCGCTGTGCTTCCTTCTTCATTAGACTAAGTGTGCCTTCTGTCCGCACTGCTGTTCATTTTACAAAGCTAGAACCATTTAAAAAATATCTTTCAAGTTCTCTTCAGTCCTCTTGTTTCTCATAACGTGACATTTTTATTTTCTTCTATTAATAAAAAATCGGAGTTAATTAAGGAATAGAGGAGGCGATTTGTCATTTTTTTTTTTGTCAGTGAGACATTTCCAGCATTATTTAATGAGTCGCTATTAAGTGTTTTGTAGTTTCACGCTTTTCTCTTAAAGTACTTCTAACAGTCACAAAGGTGGGCTTCAGGAACCCTATAAAGTAATGAAGAGATCTTCAAGTTGTGTTGCTTGCTGTTCATTTAAGAGAAGTGCGCACACACACTCACACACACACACACACACACACACTCACACAGACACACACAACCTATTTCCTGCTCCCTAACTTGACTGTTTTCTTCTTTCTAAATCCCTGCAGAGTTCTCCAAGCTGATTCAGACGATATGGACGTCTTCTGGCAGTGAAGCTGTCAGTCCCTCCGAATTCAAGACACAGATTCAGAAATACGCCCCGAGATTCGTCGGCTACAAGTAAGTGTGACTAAAAGGCGATTTTAAAGAAATCTCTGTGTTTGAAAAGGTCAGCTGTATGCAGGTGGTTCATGTGAGGCATCAGTACAGATATTGAAGATGCCATTTATAACCTCCTACTGCTGCAAATATAGCAGGAGCAAGGCTGTGTGGCTCTCCAGAGGAAGCTTCTGTCCTCTAAGTGATTGTGAATCTAAACAAACTGGACTGCATACACCGGGCGATTTAAAACCGTTTAAAAAGAACCAACGCATTATATTTGAGGTCGGCATCATTGTGGGACACTGCAGCTTCAAAGAAAGAAATAACATTGACGATTGATTTAACGCCAGGCTGGTCGCTGACTTCCTTTTCCTCTCCGATTCCAGCCAACAGGATGCCCAGGAGTTTCTGAGGTTCTTATTGGATGGTCTCCACAATGAGGTCAACAGGGTCACTGTGCGGCCCAGAGCCATCATGGAGGACTTTGATCACTTCCCGTGAGTGTGTCTTCTTACCCAGACAGAGCAATGAGATTACTCCTGCTCGGCCCTCATCTGTCAGCTCATTAAATCCCTGTATTGCTGCAGACCCACCAGGACTCCCACTGATTTAAACAAAATCAGACTGACAGTGTACTTTTTAAATGTGTTTCCCGTTTATCACGACAGCCTGTTATTGACAGTGCATTGCTATTCATTTGCTATTCTCTAGAACACTTGGTAACCATACATAAAAAAGCATATATTGGTAGTGGTATACCTCAGTGTGCTTCTCTAAGGTGCCCGATCCCTAATGTGCGTTTTTTTTCTTTCTGTGTGCAGGGATGATGAGAAAGGAAAAAGAATGTGGAAGAAATACCTGGAGAGGGAAGACAGCCGGATTGTAGGTCAGTACCTGAATGCAGTGTAACGGGGTAGTGTTGATGTTATAAGCATGCCATTGATTGGGGGACTAGAATGTGCATCAGTAAACTGAAACACACATACTCGCTGTTCTGTCGTACAGAGTGAACACATCTGCTTATTTTTCCTGTCAATCTGCAACCAGATGACATTCATTGAAGTGTTGAGTGCCTGCCGTACTAAGCTGGCGTTTAGCTGAGTTGTCTGGCAGTGGGCAGTACGGTGCCCTGGTATTTGCATCCTGCGTTTTATGTTAACACGTCCCCTCTCTCTCTCGTTGCTCTGCAGATCTGTTTGTGGGACAGCTGAAGAGCTCTCTGACGTGCAGCGAGTGTGGTTACTGCTCCACTGTCTTCGACCCCTTCTGGGACCTCTCCCTGCCCATCGCCAAGGTAAGCACAGCGTTACCCATCTCCAGTTCATGGGTTATTTGTGTGAAACGGTGTTTATATGTATTATGTTCAGAACCTCTTTCTGCAAGAGGAATAAGCTATGGGGACTCATTTAAAGAGGTGGCTGTGTCCCATCAGTCTAACCTGAGATGTATTTAAACTCTATCTCCTTTTTAAAGCAAGCGTACACAGCCAGCTAAACTGTGGGGTACAATTTGGTGAAATATTTTTGTAAAATGAATTGTTGGACTGTGCCCTGTGCAACATTAACCTCCACTTTGATCCCCCTTTTCCAGAAAGGTTACGGAGAGGTGAGCCTGATGGACTGCATAAGACTCTTCACCAAAGAGGACGTGTTGGATGGAGACGAGAAGCCGGTAGGGGCTCGATGAAGCCGTGATCAATAATAAGAGTGTCTCGTTTCATGGTTGTTCAGTTCACTATGTTTCGGTAGATTGATTTTGTTTCTCGTTTTCTTTCAGACATGCTACAGGTGTAAAGCAAGAAGAAAATGCACGAAGAAGTTCACCATCCAGAAATTACCCAAGATCTTGGTGCTCCGTATCCTTTCTGAGAAAGCGCACTTACCTTGTGTGTGCGTGTGGTTGTGAGGGCCTGCAAGTGGAACAGACAGACGCAACTTTATATGCCCCCAGCAGTTCTAGTTCATTTTAAGTAGTGAAGCTTCTACACAGCTAATCTTGCAACAAGAGTGACTTGTTGACCTTGACTCGTAGACTCGTAGATCTCAAATAGCCTTCATCATTATTAATAGCAGTAGCAGCATCTCGGTCTGTAGGTTTCCTTGACTCGTAGACCTCCTCAGATCTCAAACGCTTCTCCGAGGCCAGGATCAGAACGAGCAAGCTGTCGACGTTCGTTAATTTCCCCCTGAAGGATCTGGACTTGCGGGAGTTTTCCTCTGAGAACAGCAGTGAGTATGCAGGACATTTCAAAGTAGCTCCTGTGGGGATTCAGTGTGCAGAAACATCTGCACAAAGCTGGTCTTTTTATTGTGCTGAGAACTTTTTATGTTAATTAACAGTCCTTCCGGAGTAAGTTTGATCTCCAAACCCATGAAGTGGTGATGCAGCAGGGAGAAGCAGCAGCAGCCACATTGTGCAGCTGTTCCCTAGTGCAGTTACAGTGGCATCCCAGCCAGCTTTGTAATGATCTCTTTAATGAAAGCTCTGACCTTGCCTCTCCCTCTGTCTCGCTCCACAGTCCATGCCGTCTATAACCTGTACGCAGTCTCCAATCACTCAGGCACCACCATGGGCGGCCACTACACAGCCTACTGCCGGAGCCCTGCCTCTGGAGAGTGGAGCACCTTCAACGACTCCCGGTAAGGTAACCGCTGGAGCGCACGCCACTGAGCTAGTGAAGCAGGGCTGTCCAGCTCATTGAACTCCACACTGCAGCTCTCTTGAAGTGCCCCGTTTTTAAGAGCTTCAGTGGGTTTGAAAAGGCTGCCAGGTTAACCTAACGCTTGAGGTAGAAGCAAGTGAGGTCAAACTGTACTGCAGCACACTGCACTGACAGCGTTTTAAACGTGACACTGCTTTGTAGTAAACTGGAGTTAGTTTATTTCTGTCCACGGTGTCGCACACAGACACATACATGCAGAAACGCAGCTTGCTCTCCCCCCACCCCAGTGCTGTGAGATTAAGCCTTGTCCATGTGCACGAGTGCGATCAGGCAGAGAGCAGTTCTCAGAAAGATTTTAAATTGAAAAGGGATTGAGAATAAAGAGCTTTGATCCTGCGCTGTGGACCAAAGCCAGCCAGTGAGCCGCTTACATCTGCACAATTCATTAAAATGCTCTGCCCTCTCTCTCTCTCTCTCTCTCTCTCTCTCTCTCTCTCTCTCTCTCTCTCTTGTTCCCTCACCCTCCCTATTTCTTCTACCTCATTCTGTTTCTCTAATTCCTCTTCTCCCTCTCTTTCTCTAGTTCTCTTTCACTCGCCTCCCTTCACTGCCGTCCGCTACACACACCACACACACACAAAATGGAGGAGTCCGTATCTGTCCCCATCCCCTTTCGTCATGTAGGATGTGTTATTAGTCACCCCAAGGGTGAAATACTTGAGGCTCAGCTACAGTTAGAACACCCCGTCGCTCAGTGGCCTTTCACATAATGGTGCCCTGTTGTTCTTGTGCTCTGATCCTGACGCTTGTCTCTCGTTTTCCTTTCCCGCAGAGTAACGCCAATGTCCTCCAGCCAAGTCCGGACGAGTGACGCCTACGTGCTGTTTTACGAACTCTCGAGCCCCTCCTCTCGAATGTAACCCGTGCTTCTCCACAGCCCAAGAAGAGTGGCAGAAAAAATGAATAATAATAATAATAATAATGAGGTAGAGTATCACTCACACATGAGTAGTAGGGACTGAAAAACAACCACACAGGAACAAATGAGATGAAAAAACAAGCTGTGGGGCTGACTGTCCTGGAATTGCTAGACAGCTGGCAGGGTCTGAAGCACAGGGCCAACGTGTCTGGCATTGCTGTTTACCTGGGAAGGAGGAGGAATCAGCCAGGAAGCAACAGTTGCAAATGAGAGGCTGCGTTTGTAAAGCAATCCGAGAACAGAGAGACAGAAAACTGGACAATCCATCCAACCTCGTTCAAGAACCCGTCCATACCAGCATTTGCAAAGAGAATTTTGGCTTTGTTTTTGCTCAGTGTGCTGTTCTGAAGGATGTCTTTACCTGTCCGTGGCGCACAGCAGCAGCAGCATCGGCACAGAACTGCAGCTTTCCCCAAGGCCACACTGGAGTGGCAGGGGAACGGTGGAACTAGTCCAGCCTCCCATACTATGCACAGCAGCAGCTCTCTCATATCAAACTCTTGCTCAACCTGTGCTTTCTGATCATCTCAAAAAAAACTTTTTTTTTTTTTTTTTTTTCAGGGACATGTGCGTCAAACTGTTTCTCCCGGCGTCTTTTTTGTACATCATCACAGTGAATGTCGTGGACCTCTATGTAGGCCAGCCTTCAGGCCACTGAAGATGTACTTTGACACGCCCCCCTGTCCCTTTTTAGCCCTGTTATCAGTTTGGGGGTTTGGCGGAGAGGGGGGGCTGTGGGTAGCGTGTGTCTGGAGTGTTTGTGTTGAAGTTTTTTTAATTTGAGCTCAGGCATCTGAAAATGAAACTGTGAAAGCTGTGAATGAAGGTTCTCCTGCTCACTGTACTGTGCAGAGTTGCTTCTGCTTGGCAGCAAATCCAGCATCTGATTCATACCTTGTTTAAATATAGCATGTCTTTATCCACCAACGCTGTTTTGTCATTTATTGTTAAGCAAGAAACGACTGTGACGTGTTTCTCTTTCTATAAATAAGTGATTCCAAGCCAGCTGACTCTGGCTTGCTGCGCAGGGCTGTCTGCAGCATAGTGCCGATGTAGCGCCACCGTCCGTCCCCGAGACTCTGAGCACAGACGTAAGAACCTAATGGTTTTGGGATCACTGTGTAGAAGAGAAAAAGAGGAAATCAAATGTATTGCAAAAAAAATAAAAAATAAACTCACCTTGCACACAACCTCCGAGCACACAGGCAGAGACGCTTCTCAGTCGTTGCATGTGTGTTTGCGTGTTTCCTTCTAGCATGACCCCAGAACCGCATTGCTGTAGAGTGAGGTTTGCTAAATGCCTCTGCCCTTTGGTTACCTTTTGCAGAGATACACAAAGCTCTAAAAACCTGTTTATAATTACTAGACGAGGAAAACATGCACCTACTGTACATGCTGGGTTTGGTCGGACCACACACAGCACAGCACTGAGGAATCATTTATTCACAGCTCTGAAGACAGCAGTGACAGTTTGAGAATGTTTTTGTTCACCTAGTTATTTTTTGATTGGAGCATGTGTGGTAGGAACAGATGATGCATTATTGTAAGGTGACTTCCTATTGGTTGTCTAAAAAAAATGATGTCAGTTAAGAGTTTTGAGAAATAACCTTAAACTTTTTTAAAAACATTAATTTATTGTGAAATGTAAACAAGCACAAGATACATCATCCCTTTTAAGTATGAAAAAAACTATTTTTTAAAAAACGTACTGCTGTCTTGAATGCAAAATAAACAAACAAGGCAAAATAAATTGAATGTGATTCTTAGATTTTGACTATAGTAATCGCCTTATTAGTCTGGTAGTTTAAAAACCATTTAGAAAATCTATAAATGTGTTAGTTTGTTACAGTTGTGTTTTAATGACAAGACCAGTGGAAAGCTGCATGTTGTGTTATAAAGTATATATAAGAGTTTTAATAAGCGCTCTTGAACACTATTTCTATATCCTATTATGTATAATTTATAACATCCCTTCTAACACATTTATAGTTATTGTTTATAACTGATCCTTAAGCTGCATTTTTGCCATTAACCTTTGGAACACAATTGAAATGACAGCACTGCTATTATGGCAGTGTCGTCCATAGAGACATGCCACGACTGTGTGAGCCTGCTGCACGGTTAGGCTGCAATACAGCTGAGGTGTTATTCGGTCACTAGCTCTTTAGTTTTTCTCATAGAAAGGTGCCTTGAGTGAAGCAGCCTGCTAGAGTGTGGAGTCACTGTAGTGTTGGAGTCCGAGTGTTTGGTGCTGTGCTCTGTCAGTCAGTGATGTTCCAGCGTGATGTGCTTCACTAGACTGTGCTGGGGGATCTACCCAGCTTGCTTTGGGCTTAGCAGTGCTTCTAAATGTTTACAGCCTAGCTATTGAAGCTAGTAGGAAAGTGAGACGTTCATTTACAGACCTGAACTTCCCCAAAGGCAACAGCAGGGGGTGCCAAAGTGCACCCTGGTAAAATGAGCGCGGTCTGTGATTGTAATAGGGCTGTGCAACAGGGCCCCAGTAAACTTAGGGCTTGGTTTTGATTCAGTTGCTAGAGGGGATCTGGTGGCTTTTTCTGTGTGCACGGAATTCTCTTTCACCGCAGCTGCACAGAAGTAGTAATAATGAACAAAGATCCGAGAGCCCTTCTAATTCCTTGACGCAATACGGGGCCCCCTGGTGGTGCAATGTGAGAACACACTTGATCAAGCCCGCTGAGTACAATACATTGAAACAGTGCTGTCCAAGGCCTCCTCCCCCTTAAAACACCAACCTGAAAAAAGATGACGCATTGCACTTACAATGTGGCGGGGATACTTTCAGAAGTGTTTGAACGGGGTTTCTACAATGCTGTATCAATGCTTTTTAGCGTGCTCAAAGAAGAATGTGAAATGTTAACAGATTATGTGGTTGCTTTTGCTTGAGGAGGGGGGTCCAGATTTAACGCACTGCAAAAAAAAAAAAGTTTACTATGTAAGCAGGAAAAAGATTTTATACTAGACTAGGAGAGGCTGTAAAAAAAAAAAAAAAGATGTATATACAAACTAATATGTGTGTGTGTGTGTGTGTAAAGATGTATTACAGTACAGACGGCGCTTGAGTGTGTACATAATATATTAATTTATATATTCTACAATAATTGTTGAGGGAGGCGCTTGTTGCCCTGCACACTCACTAGAAATGTGTGTTCATTTCTATTCCTTGTAAAACTGAAACTGTTTTAAACGGACTTCTTTTGAATAAACACTCCCCGGTGCCTGCTTTGTTTGTGTTAATTTTCTTATTCATTCCTGTGACATATTGCTCCCAACACCGCGGTCCCACACTGTAAAGATAGACCCTGTTTATACAAGTGATTAAGGGAGGGGGGGACTTACAAAAACCTGAGATGTGTAGCGCACACTTTTGCGTGTAACGGCTGTACCTCGCATGACTGGTTAGGCGAACGACAGTCCTTTCATGTATTTACACAGAGGCCTGCAATGGGATTTATAATACCAGAACAGATTACAGTGTAAAGAAACGAACCGGGGAGTCTGGCCGAAGTCCAGCAGGACCTGTAGGGACTTGCAGCAAATTACCTTCAGCAAACTCGTTAAAGCGCGATTCAGCAGAAGAAAATCACGGTGCAATTATACCAGGCCGGGTCAGCTTGCTGTCAGCAGGAGTTTATTAACTGCAATCGCTGGCTAACGAAGACTACTTTTTTTTCCCACAGAATATTTCTACATGCCTGCTGCTGTCAGCGCACTTGTGTGTCTGTTTGTCAGAGCAGCGAGTGCAGGGTTAACCCAGTCCTGCACATTCCCCAGTCTCTGTGACTGTGACGCGCCAGAACTCCCACCGTCACACCGCACTCAGGTGATTCGGATAAAGGGGCTTAATCCCAAACACTGCGCACCGCTAAACATTGCTCTGAAAAGAGTTCTCTCCCGCACCGGGCTCTCTAAAACAACTCTGTTACCCAGAAGCATTGCTTCAGACACCAAGACCTGTCTTTAGACTATTAAAAGCGTCTGCTAAAGGACTAATAGTGATAGCATACAGTGGGACTCGTTAGAAAAGGGGATTCAAAAAGTTCAAAGAAGCGGGACCTGATTGAAACTTTTCCAAGGTTTTTTTTTTTCTTTTTTTTAAATAAATAAACAACACCCCTTGGATTGCAAGGATCACCGGAGCACTTTTTGGGGGACCAGCCTTGAGGTTGCTGGAGCAGGGTGTTCTCTCTCTGGTATGCCCAGGTTTGCAGCCCCCTGCCCGGGCCAGCGCTGCAGTAAGACTCAAGTGAAGCGCTGCTCACCCCTGCTTCACGATGACAGACTTCTTTGAGATTAATGTTGACCGCCTGGACCGCTCTAAAGTGAGGACAATGCAGACCACGATCTGGAGAGCCAGGGTGAAATGACTGCCGCTGAGTTTATTTGTTTTGTTTTGTCTGTTTCTGATTTTTAGATCAGTTTTTTGGGAGTTGTGTAATTTCGATATTATTATTATTATTATTATTATTATTATTATTATTATTATTATTATTGACCAGCCCCCAGTAATCAGTAAATCCAGGAGTGACTAAAAACAGTGCACTGTGCTACAGCACGCTGTACTTGTGTTTCTGCTTGCCTAGCTAATGACTTTGCAGAACTGGCATTGATTTTAATATTACCTCTTGGGGCTAATTTAATACACACATTTGCATTCACCTTGCATGGATCACAGTGCCACCTGGTGGCCTAGTGGTGTTTTTATTAAGATTTCACCGCGGTGACAAGCCTGTTGTTCTAACTCTTATCAGACAGAATTCTGTAACCCTGCTTTCGAACCAGAGAGAGAAAACGAAGGGACCAACGAGACAGCCGAAGAGCAGAAATTCAAGACGATCGCACTGCCGCAGAGCGAAGCCGGTAAGCTCCGAGCAATTGCAACTAAAGACTGAAACACAAGGTTAATAGAAACTCTGAAGACTGTCCCTGTGGGGTGCGTGTATGCTTGTGTTGCAGATCCCGCTGTTCGGTGCCTGTCCCGTGGGCAGTGCTGGGGTCGGTCGCGGGGGCTGGTTTTCACTGTGTCTGTGCTGACCCTCACTCTGGCTGTGGGGCTCGCCCTCATCGTCATCTTCATCCGTGAGTACGGAGTCCAGAGGAGACAAAGAGCCAGGCCAAACATACCCACAACCAAACAGCCCCAAACTGGGAGCTCCAGTAGGAAAATGCATTTGCAACATCAAGAAATGTAGAAAACCGAAGCACTCGGACAAAGAACCATTTTTAAGATATTAATAACAGTTTATTACAGTATAGCAGTTTAATGGCACATTAACTAGAGTGAAGCTTAGTGTCATGATATATTTAATTATAGAAATTATAACATTATAATAATGCAATTAATAGCATAATAGTGCTATTAATAACATTATACATTCTATATTCATAATGTTTTTAATAGCCTTTTTTATAACCCGTTTATTGATGCTGTGAATTCAGTTCTAATGCTTTGTTCTATAACACACAGCGCCACCGCTGGCCATGTGCTGTAATGTTTCTTCTCGTTGCAGAGTTGAAGTACAAGCAGCCCCTGGTTGGTGACACCCAGACCCCCCCTGAGAAGGAGGACAGCGGATTGCCTCTTGGAACCCCAGGGGGGGCTGTAATCGACAGGTGGGGTATGACAGCCCCAGCCAGCAGCACTGACCTGGAGGAACCACCAGGGGGCTCCGCCTCATCGCCTTGTGAGTTTAAACTGAAACACACAGTGTGGAGTTTCCTACACAGTGTGCCAAGGGAGATTCAAAATATATCCAGTCAAACCCTCCCACCTCTGAAGACTTCTTAAGGAATTAGCCAGGTGGTAGCTCATATGCTTATATGCAAACAGCCAATTCTTTGAACAGTTTGCAATACAACTATAAAGCACTTTCTAGCAACACCTCAAAACCCTATACAAAGCCTTGTCAAGCAAACAGCTATTTAATCAAGATTAAAGACTCTGCAGAGAATTCCATAAATAGGGAATGCCCTTCCTGCCTCCCACAGTGTGGCGCCCAGCCTTCAGGATGCTCAATATCCATTAGCATCTTATAGATCAACAGCAAGATCTTCAAATCAATCCTAAACAAGACAGGCAGCCAGTAAAGGCTTCTCAAGACCAGTGTAACATGCTCTCTAGACCCAGTGTGAGACAAGACCAGGGCAGCAGAGTTCATAACCACGTTTAACCTTTCTAGATAGGCGCTGCAGATGGTGGCCGAAATACTGAATACGAGGGTGGCCTTAATAATGACTCTTTGCATTGAGGCCAATAGGAGCAAAGTGTGACTGTAAAAATGGCATTGGTGGGTGGTCTTTACCCTGAGGCGGCCTTAGAGGCAGGGTCTCTTGTGTTTGTATCCTGCAGTGTGTGGGGGGGTCCTGCAAGACGAGGAAGGCTCCTTCAGCTCCCCGAATCACCCTGCTAACTACCCCCCTGACGCCTGGTGCGTGTGGCTGATCCAAGTGCGCCCCGAAGCTGTCCTCCAGCTGCAGGTCACCTCGTTCTCCCTGGAGGGGCAGGCACCCTGCGCCTTCGACTGGCTGGAGCTGCGTGAGGAGGGAGGAGAGAACAGCAAGGAAAGCTTCCTCGGCAGGTGAGGTCCTCTGGGGGCCGGGGGCCCAGGGGCTGGGGGCCCCGGGCCCCGGGGCTATGGGGCCAGGGGCTGCTTATTCTCCTGCCCGAGTTTACTACAGTGAAAGCAAATTGTAACAAAGCATAGTGAGCACATGGTAAAGCCTAGACAAGCATTTTAAAACACAGAGAGGTAAGGCAAAGCGCGGTAAACTATGGAAAAATGACAGATTCACCGTGGTAAACTTTCCAAAGGGCAGAGCGGTGTTAATGTACTATCCTGTACATTCCCTTCTTGTTAGATTTTGTGGCAATGTGGCGCCCCCTACCTTCAACTCCAACACCAGCCGGATGTGGGTGACCTTCAAATCGGACCGCAGCGTGGCGAGCAGCGGCTTCACCGCGTATTACCACGCCATCGCGGCCAACCACAGTACGTAACACAAGAGCCGTGCGCGATGGTCACTTGGTAAAAGAACCAACGTCGTGCCCCGTGGATTTAAACTCTGCAAAGCTAGGAGCAGCAACGTGACTCTATGTGGCCCCCTTTCTGTCCAGCCCCTTCCCTTTTCTGGTGGTTTTGTTAGAGCTGCTCCTGGGTCTCAGTATGTAACCCTCCCCAGTAACGGGACAGGGCTGCTACTGCCCCCTAGTGCAGACAGCTCTGGGTTCTGCTTTTAAAGTGCTCTTCCGTTCTTTCAGAGAGCTGTGGCCAGGAGGAGCATTTCTGTGATAGTGGGCGCTGCTTGCTCACTGGTCTTCTGTGCGACGGCTTCCCTGACTGCCTAGACAAGAGCGACGAGTCAGACTGCAGCCGCAGGCACAAAGGTGAGAGGTCTTGGGAGTGAGATCTACATTCTCAACGACATGACATCATCATCATCATCATAATAATAATTACATGTTGTTTTTGCATAGCACACAGTGCCACCAGCTGGCCAGTGTTGAAATTGCATCCTAAAGAGAGAGTGTGATGTGAATTTTCTCGATTGTTTCTGTCCACAGAGTGCGGGGGTTCCTTGACAGAAGATGAGGGGACTCTGCTCAGCCCCAACCACCCCAAACCCTACCCTCACCAGCAGGTAGGGCTTTCAGTCCAGTGGTTTGCAGTGTATTAGAATGGGTCAGATTACTGCACCTCCCCTTTTATATGTGTGGCGTGGCTTTTTTAATACAACAAGTAGAAACTCTGTATTGACGTTGCTTGTTTTTGAGATGGCTGAAGCATTACTGTACCTTGAACTTGATCCTACCTCCTCCTTTCTCGTCCTCTCCTCTCCTCTACCCTCCACAGCTATGTCTCTGGCAGATCTCTGTGTCTCAAGGTCATGTGGTCGAGCTGACCTTCCACAACTTCAGCTTGGAGACGCAGGATATTTGTGAGTACGACTTTGTGGAGGTCCACGACAGCGCTGGGACTAGCAATCCCAGTGTGATGGGCAGGTAAGGAGGGCACAGGCTGTGCGTCACACACTGCGCGCCACACACGGCACACTTAAACAATGAAACGATCGATTGCAGGTACTGTGGAGCCCAGATCCCTCCTGCCCTCATCTCCTCTCGTCACGTGATGACCGTGCTGTTTGTCGCAGACGAAGGCGTGTCGGATAGTGGGTTCTACGCCACATATAAAGCCATCAACACCACTGAAAGTGAGTTTCCCGCACTAATCCAGGCTGCCTGCCTCCCAGTCCCTCTGCGCTAACCACCAGACCCCGCTGCCTCCCCCCCTTCCCGATCTCTCATCTCTAATTCTTCTCTGTCAGGGACATGCAGCCCAGCCGAGTTCTCGTGTCTGAGCGGGGAGTGCCTGGAGCCGGAGTGGGTGTGTGACGGCTGGAACGACTGCTCGGACAGCAGCGACGAGATCGGCTGTGAGAACGCCACCTTCCCCCCCTTCAGTACGGGAGGTTAATACACTGCTTTACTGCCCTCTGCGCAGAGCACCTGCATCAGAGCTGCCACCAGACCATGAATGAGTCATGCACCGTTAGCTAGCAGACCCTACAATTCCACTGCGTGCCAGTGCTGGAAATATATTGCAGTTCACAGCATTGCAGGTTTGAAAAGAGCATGAAGCATAATGTGTAAGAGGCTGGGAGAGGCTGTACAGGGCACTCAGTCCACTAGCTTTTCAGTCAATCTATTAAATAAAACAGCATCCCTGAATGCTGCTTCCAAATGGGTTTGCTTTCAAGAGGAATGCCAATCGGAAGACGAAGGCTGTTTGTTGTGATGTTCTTATAACCCAACATGCTTTAAATGAAAGCGCACAGCCCTCTGGACGTTTGGAAGTGGTAGCCCAGCGCGGATTGGAGCAGGTCAGCTCAGGGTATTGCCGTGCAGATTGACTGACACTGTCCCTTGATGTCCCCCTCTGTCCTCCCCTGTCCACCCTGCAGGGTTCTCCTGTGAGCCGATCGTGGTGGAGATGTGCCTGGGACTGAGCTACAACCAGACCTCCTTCCCCAACATCTGGCTGAACATTCCTAACCAGAGCGGAGCCGGCTCCATCCTCCAGCACTACCAGGTTAGTCGAGCGCGCAGGCAGGGGCTCGGAGAGGCAGGGGGGTATTGCCTGTGCACGCTCTTTTTCTGCTTCAGCGGGTTCAAAATATCCACCAGGACCTCCTGGCGTTCACCCTGTGCGTCCTGTACAGATGTGCTTCTCACATCACATGGGATTTATTATATAAACCCTGCCATTTATGATGATAAGCCAGCTCTCCTGTGCTTTCAAACAAGCCACACAGTTGTGTTTAGTGATGCATTGATCAGAAGCTGTACTCAGGGGCACTTTAAAAAGGCTGCCCTCTACTAAACGTGTGCGGCACTGAGTCCTGCCTGATCGCTCCTCCCTCGCTCTCAGGTGCTGATGGAGCTGCCGTGCTACCGCTACCTGCACTTGCTCACCTGCAGCATCTTCGTGCCCAAGTGCACAGGCGACGGGGGCGTGCTGCAGCCCTGCCGCTCGGTGTGCCAGTCTGCGGAGCGGCAGTGCAGGCCCTCCCTGGAAGAGCTGCACGTGGCCTGGCCTTTCAACTGCAACCTGCTCCCTGACTCCCAGGACCCCATCGAGTGCGTCCAACCCTAGAGGCTGCAGTGACATCAGCAGCAGCAGCAGCGCTGTAGCGTGTGCAGGAACCGATGGGAATGTATGTAAGACAACCTGTTATACTCTACGTACACTTGGGGATAGATTCTCAAACCTGTTTACTCAAAATCATCATTGGCACTATTTATATCTGAAAGGAAAGAGGACAAACGCCTGTACGATTCTAAAATGAATAAAAAAACACCTTTAGACTGCTTACAAGTTCATCAGGTCAGATTCTTCGTCGTTTATACCTGGTTTGATAACTTTGTTGGGTGTGTTTCTCCTTTCTGAAGAACAAAGTGCTCATGACGAATTGGAATGAATCCCTTTGCGAATGTAATTTTATAAACATGCCGGTAATAAATAACTAATAAAATGAAATACAGTGTTGTATAATTGTCTTGATTTGTGTATTATTATTATTATTATTGGTGAACTCCTGTGCCCTGTATTATGCACAGCTAAGCTCTGCACAGCTAGCTCATCAGAGTCAGCACAAATACTCAGTAGCATGCTTTGTTTTCAGTATTTGTCCAGATGATTTCTGCTGGTGTGTTTTCTAAGCCACACACTCCCAGAGACTCCCCATCAATACAGCCACAAGCTCCTTTGCAAACTCTGGGGTTGATTATGTGTATAATAATAATCCTGCTGAAAGCCACCCTGCACTTCTCAGATGGGTTTCAATAACACCGTCTACACCTTTCTGCTGCAAATATTGTATCTTGCAGTACCGTTATACATTTTAAAAACATAAAACAGGACAGTTACTGTATGTTGAGCTTTCGTATCAAGACTTAAAATGATCTGCCGTCAAGTAATTGTAAACCAGAGCCGGACCAGGCGTGCTTTTCATCTGGTCTGGTCTGGCGACAGACCGGACCTCTTTGGACCAGACAGGCTTATATGGAACCTGATCTCTCTGCAAAGGAAACTAAACCCAAAGTGAACTGTGAGTGAATCGTAATCAAACACTCATCATTAACAAGTGTTGTCTTTATCTGTATCCCTGGAGCCCCAGAGAGGAACTGGGAGAGACGGAAGCCAGGCCACTAACAACACGAGCGGAGCCAACTCAAACTGCTGAGCCTGCTTTTCCAGACAGGGAGAGAACCTTTTACACACCCTTGTAAAAACACTATATACTTCCAGCGCACAGTACTAGAATAGGGTATGCAGGGCACACTGAGTGTGGCAGCCGACTTCTATACAGCAAGCAGAGATGTTGTTGAAAAGTCAGAGTGTGTGCTTCATGCAGAGAAGGCATGAAAACTGGTCCGACTGTTTCTGTATCCGCCGTCTACAATGCAGTCCAGCGAAAGAGACTTAAAACAAAACTGTAAGGCGACGTTTTGTCAAAACCGTGGCAGCCGATTATAACTGTGAGTCTTTTCATTCTGTTGCATTCATAAGTTACAGGCAGGTTTGAAGAGATCTAGGTTTGGAGTGTGAGCCCCAGTTAATCTCATATATAAAGTTAGACTGCTAGGGTGTCACAAGCAACCAGGTGGTGCAGTGTGATAATTGACTAGCATGCTGTGCTTTTCTCCTTAGGAGTACTGGGTTCAAATCCAGCTCACCCCCTTCCTTTATTTTCCAAGAACTGGTTAATTGAGCTTATAGCCAGTGTGAAACACAGCTTTCCTGTGGGAGCTGGTGGTGCAGTGGGCTAATCCCCTGACCTGCTTCTCCCTGAAGATGGTGGTTCAAATCTGGGTTCTGGAGGTGTGTTCCTGAAGGTAAGTGATAATGTTGATTGTGTTTCCACAGATGGAGGAGGAGAAGACATGCCCTGCAGAGAGAGGGGGAGGAAGAAGAAGAAGAAGGTGAGAGGTAGGAGAGGATAGAAAGGGGGGGGTCTGGCCCCCCCCAGCAGGCATGGGAGTGGAAGGTGGGGGTGTTGCTGCTGAATGAAAGATGATTTTTATCTTTAGAGACTTCAGTTTCTGAAGTCATGCATTCTAGAGGTTTTATGTATCATAAAAAAAAAAAAGAAACTTTCATTCAGCAGCAACACCCCCACCTTCCACTCCCATGCCTGCTGGGGGGGGCCAGACCCCCCCCTTTCTATCCTCTCCTACCTCTCACCTTCTTCTTCTTCTTCCCCCTCCTCTCTGCAGGGCATGTCTTCTCCTCCTCCATCTGTGGAAACACAATCAACATTATCACTTACCTTCAGGAACACACCTCCAGAACCCAGATTCGAACCACCATCTTCAGGGAGAAGCAGGTCAGGGGATTAGCCCACTGCACCACCAGCTCCCACAGGAAAGCTGTGTTTCACACTGGCTATAAGCTCAATTAACCAGTTCTTGGAAAATAAAGGAAGGGGGTGAGCTGGATTTGAACCCAGTACTCCTAAGGAGAAAAGCACAGCATGCTAGTGAATTATCACACTGCACCACTCAGCATAACATGAGAGTCTCACCTCGCATATAAGATCTTATAGCAACCCCTTTATATTATTATGCTTAAAACCACACCGTCCCATTTTATAAAACCGGGTCTATCAAAAAAGGGCAAAGTCTTTGAAAA
Source organism: Polyodon spathula (assembly GCF_017654505.1). NCBI lineage: Eukaryota > Metazoa > Chordata > Actinopteri > Acipenseriformes > Polyodontidae > Polyodon > Polyodon spathula. Next base: position 86,087 of record NW_024472760.1, on the reverse strand, counting down.
TGAAAAACAGACATCCCCAACATGTGGTTTGAACCCACTAGCCTGGGAATCAGAGTCTGCTGCTCTACCAGCAGAGCCAGTCAACCAGCTGGATTCCCTGTTCCCTGAAACACATTATTATATTTTGTGATGTGGACCTGGGGATAAATAGAGATTCTCGACACTAATTTGTGACTTGACCTGGATTCAAAGATAAAATAAACAGTATTTTTGAAAACAAGGGACTATCACTTGCGGGACATGAACCAACAACGCTGCAACTCCGAGTCTAATGCTCTACTAACCAAACCATCCAGAGAGTGGTTTTTACACTCTTGTAAAATGCCAACCAGTGCTTGCATTAATTCTTCGTACAATCTGTAGGGGGCAGGTTGAGACGGGATGAAATCTTCAACACCCCAGACAAGGCCTGACCTGCAGCTCTGGTGTTTATTTCTCAGTGTCTTTATTTTGTTTGTATCTATTAAGCAGAGAACACCGGGTCTGTTGTCTTAGCCTTGTGCTGGTTGCCATGGCATTTCATTTGGGCAGAAAAACAATTCGAGAACTTAGCGAACAAAGGAAGGTTCAGGACAGAGGACAGCTGCTGCAAACAGCAATACAAAGCATTGCAGCAACGCTGCAACACAATGATTAGAAAGATGCAGCACTGTGTCCAATCAGCTGCCATTAACTAGAAACACAAGCAGCCAATAAAGCGAACCCAACTTTTGGCGCTGGCACAGGGAGAAGCCCCCCCTCTTTGACTTGCACTCTAAACAACTGAAGCTCGGAGTTTGGAATCAAAAACCGCGTCGCATTTCAATCAGTAAGCTGGCTTTGCATGGCACTGAATGGCCAGGCTGTTAGAACGCTCAAGCCAGGGGTTGACAGTGGGAAGCTGTTCTAACAGAACGCCTCTGCAACATTCAAAGAAGACCCCAGCGTTCTCAGGCTGCATTGTGGTTTGCAGCTGAACTAGGTTTTATAGAACCCTGTCTTTTTCTGTAAAAAGCGGTTTGGGAAATTGAGGGGGGCACTTGAAAAAAACAGATAATGCAGATTATAATAATCTGCTGGGAAGAGATTATCAGCAGCATTGGTCTCTCAAAGGCACCAGTGTCTGGAAAGGGCTGTAGGGTCAGCGGTCAGCTTTACTGGATCATGGCCAGTGTGATGTAATAAAATAAGAACAAGGATTCTGTACTGTCAAGGGAGGAATTTATTAAAACTGCAGTGTCCCGTAATATATCAATGTATTACAGCATTAAAAAGCACTAAATGAGCATTATAAATGAACAATGTCAGGTCTAAAACACCACAACATGGTACTGCATGTATAATATACAAAGAACATCAGTGACAATGATCTCAAAAACGAAGCACTGTAATACAGTATATTGACAATTTACAAAACAGCAGTCCAGAAATACAGTAAAAAAAAAAAAAAAAAAAAAGTAAGCAAGCCAGAGAAGATCAGAAAGCAATTCTCAATTTTCAAAACCATCTGTCTGGGAAGATGGGAATGATACGTCTTTTTTGCCAGTCTAAATTAACAAGGAACATTTAAAAAAAAACAAAAAAAACACAACAAATCACAAGAACGCTTAACCCAAAACTGCTTCAGAAAGCGCTGTGCTTTTCAAACTGTAACTCATACCATATTGCTGCAACAAGAAATTGAATCTGCTGGTTAAAAATCACATCAAAAGCAAAGCACTACTCTTCAATAGTCTGGTTCATGCAGCGCTGACATACTGTTTAAGACTGTAACTTTTCCTTTTTCTAAGTTACACACCACATGTTTTTTTTTGTTTTATTTATTGTATTTGTTATATTTGCTTACAAACTATTCTCAAAAGCCTTTATATAGAGTGTGCACTGTCCAGGACCCCAGACAGGATTCCTGGCACTGTCCTGCACTGTGTGATTGCGGAAGTATTAAAGCATTAGAAATGAAGGGATCAAAGAGAGGCTGTGGCTCCCTGCAGCCGGGCTGCAGCTCTGATGAGCAGTGAGAACAGTGAGCTCCCTCCCTAATGAATCCCATGTGTGGGGAAGTGTGCAGGCACCCCTGCCACAGCAAGCTCTGTTCTCACTTTCCTTCTTATTAAACTGGGCCACAGATCAAGGGAATGCCTGCCTGCCTCTCTTCACTGCTTCCCTAAAACACAACGGCAGCGTTTCCATGTTCTGTGGTTTTCTGAAACACAGCAAAACAACCAACAGACTTGGCTGGACCTCTCAGTCTCTATCTCTCACTCCCTCTCAGTACATCTCTCTCCCTCTCTCTCCACCTCCTCCTCTCACATCACCTCTCTCCTCACACAATCTCCTCCTCCTCTCTATCCTCGCACCACAACAGTCCTTAAATTCTGGGCAGTTTTAAAAGTTATTTTGGACGCCCAAGATATTTCTAACTAGATGTTTAACGCTAACAGTTTTTTTTTTTCTTTTAGAAATCTTTCCCCTTTTCTCTCATCCCCCTCTTTCTTTCTCCCTGCTTTCCTTCTCTCTGTATTAAATCACTTAGTTGTTTTGTTTTTTTTCTCGCAATGAGACAGACATTCTTGGACTAAACCACTATTCAATTTTCCCAGCCTCCCCCCCCACCCTTCCTCTCCTCCTCTAATAGGCTCCGGTCACGGTTTCCTCTCTGAAAGTTGGGAGGTCTTTCAGTCCCAGTTAAAGGGGGGAAAACTTTCTTTTTGGTGTGTTATTGAAACACTTTGAAGAACGTGTTCGTGCTGGAAGACATACAGAAGAGGTCTGGATCAGACAAGGTAAGCAGTGATGTGAATATATTCTGCATGCCTTCATAGTTCACACTGCAAAGTCTTTGAAGTGACCTGGCTCTGAGCTACATCTGCAGGCTGCCGTTTCCCATGAGAACAACCACTAGGCAGATATTTACTGATAACTGTTGCTTTATTTCAAAGACTATTTCAAACATTCCTTGAAGCCATGCTGCCAGCAAGCGCAGCACATTGTAGCTTGTTTTGTTTTCATGGTTATTCGGAGATTAATACAAAGCTTGTGTTAAAGGGAGGCTTCGCGTAGGCGTTAGTTTGTTATTTTTTCATTTCAACTGTGGATCTTTAACTGCGTAGTGGCCCACTGTGCCTTTAAAAAAAAAAAAAACATTTTGCATTATCAGTCTAATAAAAGCACACTGAATCAGCTGCAGCCCCCCCCCCCCCCCCCCCCCCCCCTTCTGCCCTCAACAAAGGTAATTCTGTAGAAGCCAAGGTATGACTTCGCTGGATTCTACCTCTCATTTGGCAGTTAGAGCCTGGTGTGCATTAGCACTGGCTTGTTTTAAAGGTGTTGTATCTCGGCAGACGTAACACTAAAGGATGGCAAACGAATGCAGCTTCTTACTGGCAAGAACCTGGCGAGCTGGCCTGCTCTCAAGCTGGGTCTCGGCCCTGTGGAAACGGCTTATCTGCACTCGTCTTTATTGGGCTATAACTTGTGCCACTGTCGCTTTTTTTTTTTTCCAGGATAAGTTACTGAAGGTGCTGTTCACATTTTGTAACTGTTTTTCCTAACTGTCTAACTTCAGACATTCCATCCCTGACTCATTAGAAAGTGTCCAGCTGCTCTCACTCTGGGGGGGGGGGGGGGGGGGGGGCACGGGCGACATGGCCATCATTCCTCAGCTGTCATGTGATTCTGTGATCAAGGAGAGGCAGAATCGCAATGCATGCACGCTGGCAGGTAACAGTTTTTTTAGCTTGTGTTTTAAGAAAAGGCTTTGCCCCTGGGCTACAGCATATATTTGGTATATTTGGGAGTCTTGGTAGAAATGTATTGTAACAACCCAATCCAATAGAAGTCTTTTCCAAAGTATTAGGACTGGGAGTCTTTGCTTTGAAAATATCTAATGTACTGCTCCTAAACCCACTCTTCCCGTCAGAAAGTTACTCAGCTCCCTCCCCCTCTCTCCCTCCCTCTCTCTCTCAGTTACACACAAAGATGTCTCCGCTCCAGCATTGGTCCCGCCTCTTCCTGCTGTTGCTGATCCGCTCGTCCAATCAGATTGAAGATAACAAGATTCCCAGCCTGTGTTCGGGACAGCCCGGTATCCCAGGATCCCCAGGGGTGCACGGGACCCCCGGCCTGCCAGGGCGAGATGGCAGAGACGGGCGGGACGCTGCCCCGGGAGAGAAAGGGGCCCAGGGGGAGAGGGGGACACCTGGTGAGAGGACAGGCTGAATATATACCCCCTCATTGCCAGTGTTTGCACATAGGTCACTGTGCAAGGTGCTGCAACTGAATCATGGCAAATCAAATAACCTCATAAATGAGTCTGCATGGGATTCAGTAACACTGAAAGGCTTTCCTATTAGTCATGGGTTTTAGCGTGTCATGTGCTTGTAACATTTCCAATCAGGAGGGTCTCACAGTTCACATGGTTTGCGTTAAACTAACAACACTTTAGTCTAGTGAGTGAAGAGCAATTAAAGCCCTAAGTGCAAGTTCCAGAAACCATGACAGACGTGTTTGGAGTTTGTCAAGGGGATTGTAAGAGAAGTCTATTAAACGTTTAACTTTTGCAGCACTTTCCTGCCTGCATCTTAAGCAGCCCTGATATGCACCCGCGCTGACGTGCTTCTTTCTCTTTGCCAGGAATGTCGGGTCTGAGGGGTGAGCTCGGTGACCCGGGGCAGCTGGGAGAGAAGGGGGAGAAGGGGCAGGCAGGGGAGTGCGCCGTCGCCCCCAAATCGGCATTCAGCGCCAAGCTGTCGGAGAGCCGTGGGCCGCCCGCAGCCGTGGACGGGGTTTTGCGTTTCGACACGGTGCTGCTCAACGAGCAGGGCCACTACGACCCTGAGACGGGGCGCTTCACCTGCAGGGTGCCTGGGGTGTACTACTTCGCCGTCCACGCCACCGTGTACCGCGCCAGCCTGCAGTTCGACGTGGTGAAGAACAATCAGGTGGAGGCCTCGTTCTTCCAGTACTACGGGAACTGGCCCAAGCCCGCCTCCCTCACCGGGGGGTCCCTCCTGCACCTGGTGCCCAACGACCAGGTCTGGATTCAGGTGGGCATCGGGGAGTACAGCGGCTTCTACTCCAGCGCCAAAACAGACAGCTCCTTCTCCGGCTTCCTGGTCCACTCGGACTGGAAAAACTCAGCTGTGTTCGCTTAGCGGCTGCCTTTCACAGTGTCACCTTCCACAGGGACCCGCTGCTTCCAAGCACCCAAACCATCCTGAGCATGATGACGTAGCTCGAGGATACTGCTTATTATATATATAAAAACGAGAAGGAGCCCGCTTGAGAGTGCGTACAACGGGGTGAGTGGACTTGTTTTTAGACTTGTTTTTGGTAAAGCTCTGAAAACGCAGGCGTTTTTTTGTTTTTTTTTCCTTTCAAAAAATACGATTAAATGAAACAGTGAAAACACAACCACTCCGTGTCCCGATACTGTTTCCTGTTACTAAGAAACTGACGATTGTAGCTGCGCAAGATTTTTTTTACAATAAATAACACTAATGACTGAATTTCATTCTCCCTTGTGGCTCTGTTGTGTGTTTAACTGACTTATTATTTCCTCCGACTGAATGGCAGGCCGCGCACCTCGGAATACTTTCCGCCTCTCACCACTAGGCGGCACTGTTTCCCAGCACATGGAATTTATTTTATCGCGCACACTATAGATGCAAATTGAAATAAAACCTGTGCTATAGACACCAGTAAGGAAATACCAGTTGCATTTGAGCAGGTTGAGCTCCACAATGTACTGCACACCAATGGTATTGTAGGAAAATGGGTCAAATGAAAAGTACGCGGATACACAATTTATAGTTAAAATCTCTGTAAGGGCAACGAAGGGATTCAAAGCGGTATAGTGAGCACACTTGAGAACCATGTGCTCGAACGCAGCTGCGAGGTGGGAGGATGTTCTCGAACTCGGCTAACGCAGGACTTGATAAAGTGGGGGGGCATTTCACCTCGGTGTTGTGCGTTATTTGACTCGCCAGTGGCCCAGGCACATGATCCAGTGCTGCGAGGCTAACGCTGCGGTCTGCTGATAATCCGGCTTGGTTTTCGGAACACCCTGGTGTTCTAATGGAATGGTTCTAAGTGTTCTGGAATGTGAACGATCCAGCCAGCTGTAACAGAAGAGCATGAATTCATTACGAAATGAGAGGATGCGTGCCTTCCCTGTTACAAAAACAGCAGCATTGCTTCTAATAGTCAGCACAGCAGCTCTGCAGCAGCCAAACCCGACCCGTCTTTCCACGAATTCATCCTTAAAGAATGCAAGGGGATCACTGGCAGGCGCGCCGTGAGCAAGGTTTGCGAGGCAATGAGGTAATGCCTTCATGTCAGCCTGGATTGCCTCTTCAGGACGCCCAAATTCTGGGTTAGAGGATGTTGCTTTTTAAGAGGTAGAGAGTTTGATCTGAGACTGGATTTAATATGGATTAATAGAGTAACATCGCTAATGCTACATACCAGCCTGCCGCAACCCCGCTACCCCGAGTTCCAGCGCCCTTGGCAAATGGTTAAATACATACTAATATTGATTTATGCCAATCAAAATAAACTCAGAGCCATCATGCATCCTCTCTCTCTCTCTCTCTCTCTCTCTCTCTCTCTCTCTCTCTCTCTCTCTCTCTCTCTCTCTCTCTCTCTCTATATATATATATCTCTATATATATATATATATATATATATATATATATATATATATAGAGTGCGTTTTATAGCCTTAACATTATTTTCAGAAATACAAATAAATAAATAAATTAGCTTCAAACGAGGGACATACACCGACTGCCCAAACTGGAAACTTCTTCAAGACTGTGCTGCAGAGTTTGTCCACCAGAGGGCAGCAATGGTCCATTGCCACAGACGGATTTTCTGAGATTTGTATGCTTAATCTCAGTAAGATAAAAGCAATGTTTTACATATGTTTCTTCTGGAAATAACGCAGACAGACACACACACACACACAGCAGAGATGCCATGGGAAGGTGAACTCAAGGACACACATTGCAAATTCATATATTTCCATACTGTTTTTAATCTCAACTGAAATGCAAAACCTCGGGTCTGGACCTGCGCGGCTAGTGGTGTTTAACTGTTTAAGCACCAGGTAACTTTACATAAAGACTGCCCAAAGACTCTTAGAGTTTTAGAATAGCTGAGCGACCGTCAGTGTTGATTAGAGCTCTCTTTCCTGTACTGCTAGAGCGCTCTGCAGTGTGGAGAGCGGAGTTCTCTTTCCTGTACTGCTAGAGCGCTCTGCAGTGTGGAGAGTGGAGTTCTCTTTCCTGTACTGCTAGAGCGCTCTGCAGTGTGGAGAGTGGAGTTCTCTTTCCTATACTGCTAGAGCGCTCTGCAGTGTGGAGAGTGGAGTTCTCTTTCCTATACTGCTAGAGCGCTCTGCAGTGTGGAGAGTGGAGTTCTCTTTCCTATACTGCTAGAGCGCTCTGCAGTGTTGAGAGTGGAGTTCTCTTTCCTATACTGCTAGAGCGCTCTGCAGTGTGGAGAGTGGAGTTCTCTTTCCTATACTGCTAGAGCGCTCTGCAGTGTTGAGAGCGGAGTTCTCTTTCCTATACTGCTAGAGCGCTCTGCTCTCTCTTTCCTATACTGCTAGAGCGCTCTGCAGTGTTGAGAGTGGAGTTCTCTTTCCTATACTGCTAGAGCGCTCTGCAGTGTTGAGAGTGGAGTTTCTTTCCTATACTGCTAGAGCGCTCTGCAGTGTTGAGAGTGGAGTTCTCCTATACTGCTAGAGCGCTCTGCAGTGTTGAGAGTGGAGTTCTCTTTCCTATACTGTTAGAGCGCTCTGCAGTGTACTGCTAGAGCGCTCTGCAGTGTGGAGCTAGAGCGCTCTGCAGTTCTCTTTCCTATACTGCTAGAGCGCTCTGCAGTGTTGAGAGTGGAGTTCTCTTTCCTATACTGCTAGAGCGCTCTGCAGTGTGGAGAGTGGAGTTCTCTTTCCTATACTGCTAGAGCGCTCTGCAGTGTGGAGAGTGGAGTTCTCTTTCCTATACTGCTAGAGCGCTCTGCAGTGTGGAGAGTGGAGTTCTCTTTCCTATACTGCTAGAGCGCTCTGCAGTGTGGAGAGTGGAGTTCTCTTTCCTATACTGCTAGAGCGCTCTGCAGTGTGGAGAGTGGAGTTCTCTTTCCTATACTGCTAGAGCGCTCTGCAGTGTGGAGAGTGGAGTTCTCTTTCCTATACTGCTAGAGCGCTCTGCAGTGTGGAGAGTGGAGTTCTCTTTCCTATACTGCTAGAGCGCTCTGCAGTGTGGAGAGTGGAGTTCTCTTTCCTATACTGCTAGAGCGCTCTGCAGTGTGGAGAGTGGAGTTCTCTTTCCTATACTGCTAGAGCGCTCTGCAGTGTGGAGAGTGGAGTTCTCTTTCCTATACTGCTAGAGCGCTCTGCAGTGTGGAGAGTGGAGTTCTCTTTCCTATACTGCTAGAGCGCTCTGCAGTGTGGAGAGTGGAGTTCTCTTTCCTATACTGCTAGAGCGCTCTGCAGTGTGGAGAGTGGAGTTCTCTTTCCTATACTGCTAGAGCGCTCTGCAGTGTGGAGAGTGGAGTTCTCTTTCCTATACTGCTAGAGCGCTCTGCAGTGTGGAGAGTGGAGTTCTCTTTCCTATACTGCTAGAGCGCTCTGCAGTGTGGAGAGCGGAGTTCTCTTTCCTATACTGCTAGAGCGCTCTGCAGTGTGGAGAGTGGAGTTCTCTTTCCTATACTGCTAGAGCGCTCTGCAGTGTGGAGAGTGGAGTTCTCTTTCCTATACTGCTAGAGCGCTCTGCAGTGTGGAGAGTGGAGTTCTCTTTCCTATACTGCTAGAGCGCTCTGCAGTGTGGAGAGTGGAGTTCTCTTTCCTATACTGAGTTCTCTTTCCTATACTGCTAGAGCGCTCTGCAGTGTGGAGAGTGGAGTTCTCTTTCCTATACTGCTAGAGCGCTCTGCAGTGTGGAGAGTGGAGTTCTCTTTCCTATACTAGAGCGCTCTGCAGTGTGGAGAGTGGAGTTCTCTTTCCTAGCTAGAGCGCTCTGCAGTGTGGAGAGTGGAGTTCTCTTTCCTATACTGCTAGAGCGCTCTGCAGTGTGGAGAGTGGAGTTCTCTTTCCTATACTGCTAGAGCGCTCTGCAGTGTGGAGAGCGGAGTTCTCTTTCCTATACTGCTAGAGCGCTCTGCAGTGTTGAGAGTGGAGTTCTCTTTCCTATACTGCTAGAGCGCTCTGCAGTGTTGAGAGTGGAGTTCTCTTTCCTATACTGCTAGAGCGCTCTGCAGTGTGGAGAGTGGAGTTCTCTTTCCTATACTGCTAGAGCGCTCTGCAGTGTTGAGAGTGGAGTTCTCTTTCCTATACTGCTAGAGCGCTCTGCAGTGTTGAGAGTGGAGTTCTCTTTCCTGTACTGCTAGAGCGCTCTGCAGTGTTGAGAGTGGAGTTCTCTTTCCTGTACTGCTAGAGCGCTCTGCAGTGTTGAGAGCAGAGTTCTCTTTCCTATACTGCCAGAGCGCTCTGCAGTGTTGAGAGTGGAGTTCTCTTTCTTATACTGCTAGAGTGCTCTGCAGTGTTGAGAGTGGAGTTCTCTTTCCTATACTGCTAGAGCGCTCTGCAGTGTTGAGAGTGGAGTTCTCTTTCCTATACTGCTAGAGCGCTCTGCAGTGTGGAGAGTGGAGTTCTCTTTCCTATACTGCTAGAGCGCTCTGCAGTGTTGAGAGCGGAGTTCTCTTTCCTATTCTATAAGAGCGCTCTGCAGTGCTGAGTGGTGTTTAAACAGCTTCAATCAGACGTCAGGAGAGCTTGTTGTTTTAGCATGGCCTTTGTTTCCAGGGCTGAAATGTTTTCAGTATGAATGTTCTGATCCTTTGAACTGCAGCGCCAGTTAGAAACTCACACCTCAAGGGACGGGGGCAATAAACAGAGCTCTGTCTTTATTTCGCTATCTGCCTTACACAGCAAAACAAAAACAAAAAACAAACGAAAAAAACTTTCTGAAAACAGTCAATTATTGCCCTACATGACTGCACTCATCCAGCTGAGAAAGCTGAGTGTACTGTAAAAGAAGACAACGTTTCTGAAAGTGAAATTCGGAATGTTTTTCAGACCTTGTCAAGCATGGGACCAGCGCATTGAAGGGCAGGAGTGTTGTGCTCAACCCCACCCGAGTGCGCCCCAGGCATCTCATTGCTCTCGTCCCTCGTCGTTCAATCACCCGTGCGGTGCAGCCAGGGCAGGATTAGCGGCAGGGTCCCTCCCCATCAAAGCCGGCTGTTTAATCAGGGGCGAGGCGTGTAATCGCCCAGTGCGAGGCTGTTTGTGAGCACAAGGGGTCCCCATCAAATACCACTTACAGTACACCTAGATATCCCGCTCAACTGCGCAAGAGAAACCCTATTCAAAAGTAACAGCGGCTCTCGGCAGCTTTTGCAAGCCTTCACTTTTAAACAGTGCATTAGCCTCTTGTGAGGAATAGCATGCGCTCAAAGCATTGAGCACGCAGCTCTAAGTGTGAGCAGCAGAGGAGCGAGAGGGGAGAGCGTTGAATCAGAGTTTGCATCAAGAGCAAAAACATCAGATTTAAAAAGACAGATGGGAAGAGAGACAGGGCGAGAGAGAATTAGTCAAGCCACTGCTGCATAAACACAGTGAATGTTTCATCCTGCTGCCGCCACAAGCGATGCACTGAGCTGCGTTACCTTTATTCTGCTGTCACTGTCAACAGTTCAGCGGCTTTTTATGTTGATGTTGGTCTAGGCAGATAATGAGACAAAAGAGAAGGCGAAGTGTAAGAGAAAAGGAAAGGTGTGACAGGGAAGGAGAAACCAATGAAAAATAGTGGAGAAATAGAAAAGCAGAGAGAGAGAGAGAGAGAGAGAGAGAGAGAGAGAGAGAGAGAGAGAGAGGTGGATAGCAGAGAAGAGGGGGTGGGGTATTAAGAACCCCCCCCCCCCCCAGGGGCTGCCTCTTTTATCTCTCTCATTAAACACCACACCTAATGGATTGCTGGAGTTTGCAATGGAGCTGTGCTGATGGATTGAGAGGAGGGGGGAGAGAACAAAGAGCCAACAAAGAGACAGCTTGAAAGCTTTTCGTGAGCAAAGGTGAAACAGAAGCAAGCAGAAAACCTGCCTGCAACAGAAGCACTTCTGAGACACTGACTCAGCGCAGTGACTCCAAAACAGGTTAAAGAAATAGACACGGGACATGGGATAATGCAGATAGCTATTGGAGATGCAATGGCTTGGGCATGCCCCAGTGTGATTGTAAGTACAGTGGAGCTACAGTACAGCACAGTATTCCCTGGCTGCCCCAGTCACAGCCAGGCCACCGTTAGGGGGGTGGCTGTCCCTCCCACTGCTTCCCACAGTTACTCAGTTTTTTAGTCCCTGGGTTCCAGCATTTTAAAACAGCCAGGTCAAGGGTTCGATGGGAAAGGCCTGCTCCTCTGCTATCAATAGCCGTGCATCTGACTTTAAAATGTCTTGAAATGCTACGATGTTGCCAGGCAATGTGTCGTGGATGCTCCTGGGGAAATCGACAAGATTCGGTTGCCAGATACTGCATGGAAAAAGAGCCGTGACATTTTCATGTTTTCTTTAAACTGGAGACAAAAAATACCAAGACAGTCTTTACAGGTTTCTCCTCTGGATTTTCAATGTCTTTCCCCAGAGAGGCACTGGAAGAAGAGAAGTGAACGCATGATGCAAGCATGTGAAAAGCATGTCACACCGAGGTGCAGGTCAAAGGTCATCAAATTGGGGGGAGGGCGCCCAAGGTTTTCAGGAAACAACTACATCACAAGCAAATCTTTTTTTAAAAAAACCCTGCCAAGTCAATTTCTGCGCAAGTTGATTGGATTATAAGTAACACAGAATCTTTGTTTGCTTCATGTATTTCCTGTTTAGATTGTGCAGCGCCGCACGTATCAAATATAATCCACCTTTTCATTACAGACACATGGCGATCCGATACCAGCGCGGCTGGATTGATCTGTCTGGGAAAACATGAAGGACCAGCATTAACACAGCTGATGCCCTCTTGGAAGTAACATCACTCAGAACACACTGAAACAGTGACTGCGTCCTTCGGAAAGTTCTAGCATGCTGATTTCAATGCTCACTTCGTTTTTCTTGTTTTTCTACAGGGGCCAACCTCTTACACTAAAAAAAAAAAAAGAAACCTAAATGAGGTCTTGAAAGAAATGGGAAGTGGGGCCCTCCATAGTCCTGCTGTGTCCCTTTAAACTCAGCAGGGGTCCCAGCCCGTCCCCTGTTAATTAGTGATCATTTACAGCAAGATAAAAGCAATATGAGAGAGAGAGGAGAGAAAGAGAGAGCAATTGAACCACAAAGGAATTAGAGTTCCTTAAGCACAAACTCCAGACATCACCCAGCCTGAGAACATAAAGATAACAAGAAAGCAAAAAACACACACACACTCCCACTTCTACCCCACAACCGACACACTCAAACTGACAACGCACCTTTGCTTCTTTCAAAGCTGTGCATGCGAGACCTGCAAAGCAAATGGAAGGTAGCATTTCATGGACTTTTGAAACTCCCTTTAAGTTGAGTTGCTATTTTTATTGGTGCAAACTGCACCCTGGAGTAGAAACTCTGGCAGAAACTAAAAAGAACTCATCCAGCCACAAGATTGCATTGCTTTAGTGAATTAATTTACGCTGCTTGGAAAATAAATGCACAATAGTGTCACGCAGTATCTTGAAGAGACACAGTACAGTTGTTTAATGTGAGGCGCGAGCAATTATAACACCCCAGTCGTTGGAAGTCTCTTATCTGATCTGGAGCAGACTCACAAACCCAACACCAGTGGGAGTCAGAGCATCTCTCAGATAGAAAGTACGGCTACATTAAAAGAGCCATGCTCTAGACCACTGTGCTCCCCGATTCCATGGGGGAGGAATCTCAGGAATTCACGATCAGGAGACAGCACCGGGAGGCTCCAGTCAGCCTGACTTATCCAGGCTTTCCCCAGAGTCACCTCAGGACATGGTAGAGTTGTACCGATTCACTAAGGACACAATGCAATGTGTATCACGATACGCAGGCTGCAAACTGTATCACGACACCCGTTAGGCACCTGAGGGGCGATTTTGTATAAGAATATTGAGTGATGGCTTTGTTGAAAGACAAGACATGCATCCGATGCAGCAGGTACTCAAGCAGAGGCACCACATCAGCCACAGGCTGCTGGTGTCTGATTGTCGTGCACCGCAGTTCTGGGACTGCGTGCATCATGGGCTGTCTTGGCAGGGGGTTGTAGCAAGCTTGGCACGTAGCACACACACAGAGGCTCGCCATCCCAACTAAATCCACCCACTCCCTCAGTTTCTTCCTGGGAGCTGTTGATGGCAGCTCAGAGAAATCCCAGGAATTTCCAGATGGGTTTTTTTACAGTTCAGATATAGGTAGGGAGGGGGGCTGGGTGGCACAATTTAAATCAGCAGCCTTTCCCCTCTGGGAGTTGAGGCTCAAACTCAGAGTGAAATGCAACTGGTTACTGGTTTGCGTGGATAATGATCTCCACCCTCCACACTAAGGGTGTGCTGGTCTTAGTGCGTCTCCAATCCCAGCTCTGCCTAGGTCCAGTCTTGCTACAGTCTGAGACCTGACAGCCTCAGTGGTTCTGTGGTCTGGGCTGCAGCCAGCTGCTCATTTATAAACCAAAAAAGATAATAAATAAATCTATGCACTTGCAACAGAGACAACTACAGGTGCTACAAATGCCTTACCGCAAAGCTAGGCAGCAGTTAAACTCTGCAGTGCTATTGATTGAAACAATGAAACAACATTGCTGTAATGCAGCAGGGCAGCTCTACGATTAAAATGATTGAGGCTGGGTTGTGTCTCTGCTGGTAAAGATATCTCGAGGGGCTCCGACTCTCTCTGAAACACGAGACCATCTTTTGAAAAGGAACAGCTGAATTATGACATTTCGGGAGGATTTTCACACAGAAAATCTCTCTCAGCACGGAAGGTCGGAAAGAAAGCATTCAGAAAGCTTGCTGATGAAAGAGGCTCTACTTTAATCTACTACCTCTACTGCAGTACCATTAGTTCTGCAAAGTGTGAGTAACTCTAAACCCTCGCTCAGTAAAGCAGTAGCCTGCACACTACCCATTCAGTGCCCCATTGCTGGCTGATGAATACAGCCCTATGACAAATTAGACCAACGTTTTGGGCTAATTCCTTTATCAGTGCTGTGACTGAGATCTACAGTACAAACGCTCACAATTACATGCAGTTGATTTATTAATAATTTAAGATAAAACGAGAAATTAAAATATATAGCGTAAAGAAAATGAAAGAACAAACCCATGCAAAAATAATGTTTTTCTTTACTGGTTAGGCTGGGTAGATATTCTTGATCGCTGGGCACAGGATGAAATACCAGGGTCAAATAGTTTAAGATAGATAATAACCCAGTGCCTGCTCAGTTTTACTGCTCCTCTGACTGGAGAAAGGCAAGATATTAAGAGCACTTTGGGAAGCATTTTCTGATAAGATTAGAAATATCCATTCTCCGGAATCTGTACATGAAAGCATTCAAAAGACAAACAAAGCGTACTGAAGCTTTTATCCCCTGGCAGGCTTCAGACACTCTCCAAGCCGGCTGTTCGTTTTGCGGTCGTTATTAATTATTTGTTTTGGTTTCTTGGGATTTAAAGCGATGGGAAGCGCCTCCGGGTCTGGCAACAAATCCATAAACAATTTTGCAGGAAGGATCGAAAAGATAAAAGGTAAAAATGATTTACTTATTTGTAAAGGCAGGGCAATATTAAAATATTCACAGCCTGATAATTCAAATGAAATCCGATGGGATGGTTCAAAGCCACGACCCCCGGAATAGGAAACAATCTACTGGTTTAGTTAAAGAGGTCAGTTCCACGTTGAGCTGCAAACACGATTAACCTCAGAAATACAAGGACAAAGAAAACTAGTTTGTTATGCTAAGGGCCCTGCTGTTCATTACACCGATTAAGTACAAAAAAATAATAATCAGTAAGTCCTCTTGAATTGAATCTGCAGTTTGTTCAATGAAAAGCAAACCTCATTCCTGTATGACTGAAAATCACAGCTTGGGGTACCATTAGCTGAGCAGGGTTTTGTTGAAACCCAAGGAAAAATGTCCATTTTATATCTACGCTGCTTTCCAGTGTACAAACAGACCTCAAGTTTGAAAAAGCCACTTTATCAGGACCCAAAGGAGCGATAGACAGTTTTAGTAAAATAATCACTGCAGCCCTGTTTGCTGTGGTATACATCTGTTGGTTTCTCTATAGATAAGTTTAAACTGGATTACATTTCATTTCTGCCCAACAGCACATTTTTGGGTACCAGAATGCAATGCTCAACTACTAATCTCAGCTGTGCCATTGCAAATCTGCATTCAAGCAGAACTGAAACCAGCGCTCACAGCAGCCTTTCTTTACTCACGTTGTGTGCATCATGAAACTACAATACACATTCGGGCCAGGTTAAAACAATACAATGGTAAGTGTTATTAGTCCCAGGGGAGCAAGCCTGCTCGAATTCAATGGCCAGGGAGCACAAAGGGAGCTAATTGAGAGGCTGCTCTGTGCAGGTCCAGCTAGCTTTGTGTTTGCCTGGAACGCAGGTGAAGATTTATCTTGCATTGTAAGGAACGTCGTCACGGGGGCTGGCTCTGTCAGCGAGCCCCGCAGGGGAGATCGGGGGGTGGGGAGAAGGCTTTGTCTATAACAGGGTCGCTATGAAGTGTGGCAATCTGTCACCAGCTGTCACCCACAGCCCCCAGGTGCAATGCCATATTTCACTGCTGTCACCGGGCACGATCAGAACACACCCCGGGACCACCCCGGGTCTTTGTCTCTGCAGGGGGTGATGCAAACTGGAATCAAATGTGCTGAACGAGTACAAATTTATATATCTATCAAGTTCACTGTTCTATCAGTGTAAAAATGTGCACTGCAGTTATACCTCCTTTTAAATATATCCCATTCCGTCACTGTGTGGACAGTTGTACCAGGTTAAGTTCCCTAGCTCTGGAGCTATTTTATAATGCACATGTTTTTTTTTCAAAGTTATGTCAGGGCAACTTCTTGAACTCCATGTAATTCACACAAACGCTTTTAAAATGTCTAAAACTTTCTAAAAACGAATGACCGAAAGGCCACACTGTTTGCGCAGTGTTGTTAGTAACCTGGAGCAAATAAAGGCAGTGGGAATCATAAAAACACTTGAGTGACCGAGCAGCTGGTGAATTAGAACACCGAGTCACACCCAGACACACACTGGAGTCCACAATTCTCTTTTCAATACATTTATTTTGTGGTTTCAAATCATTATATACAGAGTGTGATGTTTACGCAACAGCAAAAAAAAAAAAAAAAAAAAAAAAAAGTTCAATTTTGTTCCATCTTAAGTGAAATAAAGTCTTATTCCATCCCAGCGGTCCTCAGAACTGAAGAGGGCTATGAACTCAGCACATGGGTATATACACTGTAAATTATGTCTCAATCCTAAAATTCTAGGTGATGCAAAACTTTTGGCCATAGCTGTAGTGCGACTTTTTACTGGGAGGGTATTGGACACAGAGGTCCAAATGAGTTCCTATCTTATTAATCAGTTTAATAAACGCAAGTAGCAAATATGGATCAGATGAGTCTTTTTAAAAAGAATAGCTACATTTGTGACACCGTGCACACACCCCGGAGAGAAATGACACGCACAGGCAATTACAGGAGGGGGCGTGGGTCAATGCGCGCTCAGATTCGATGAACACATGATTGATGACATGTTAACAGAATCAAAAGAATTTGAATAAAGTGCTCCCCGCTCCCTATGTTAATCATATAAAATCAGAACTTCCCTGCAGCTAGAAAGCACATGGCATTCCAGAGTGGATCCATTTATTACCCGAGGGGGGAAAGAGACTTGCTACTTGACAATTTCAACAGGGCTTTCAGTCACTTCATTCACAGTCCATTTTTTTTGTCCATTGCTCAATGCACAGAGCCAAGCATCACACACACACACATACACACACACACACACACACACAGTGACTTTTCCTGGAAAACAACGAGTTATCTGGGCCATTGTGGGATTCATTTTCAGGTACAACATATAGAGTGCGCAAGATACGCTTGAGAAATTCACATCCTTCCACTGGTCTGATTTGGTTAACATGCCCCCAGCAGGTCCTTTAACACTGACAGGGGGTTGAAATGTCACTGAAACACTTGAGGGGTTAATATACACGCATCTGTTTGATGCTCCTGTGATGCTATGGTTCAGATTTTCAAAGTCTTGTGTGTGAATGTATAACTGCACAAAGAGGTGGATAAGAAGCATGCTCTCTTTTTATTTCAACTGGCCCACAGACAGAAGAATAATCCTAAAGCATGCATACCCCCTGTTTAAAGGCTGCCCCATGAGTCAGGTATCATTGATTCTCTGTTTGAGGTGTAACAGAATCTCTTTTAACGAATGAAGTGTGTGCGGTGCAGACAGCCAAAGGGGTGCAGCCATGCTCATCAGCACAATGTATAATATTGTCTTAATATTGTCTATGATGCCTGACTCTAGGGACGCGATGCACTTGTATGCAAAAGTGATTTGACATTTGCATTAGTGTATAAAAACACAAGGTCTAAAAGGCATTCACGTTTTTAAGACTTTATATTATAGGATGTCCAGACTGGGGGGGGGGGGGGGGGGGGGGGGGGGGGGGGGGGGGGGGGGGGGGGGGGGGGGGGGGGGGGGGCATATACACTGTAGTTTGTCAGGCAGCAACAGCAGACCCCAGTGGTCATCGCAGGTCTACAGGTTTTCAAGAACAGCACTAGTGTAGAAAGGGTTAACCTGAGGTCTGCTGTAGCTGTCTGACAAATTCCAGTCAACAGTTATTTATAAAAGGTCCAGCAAAGGGTGAATGCTTATTGTCACTGAGGAAAGCAGAGCTGGGGTTATGTCAACATCATTCCATACAGCGTTTATGAAATACACAGCAATTGTTTTGCGTCGTGTACCAGGAACTTCCGAGCACTCAGAGACTGAGCGAGAATCAATACTCTATTAGAAAACGGCATCATTTTATGCTTCAGCTCAGAATCAGCTGTAATTTTATACTGACATCTGCTGTCATTACTAAGTGTGGATTAAACACTTCTGAGGGGAAACATTGGTCCTAATGGCAAATAACAACACAGATATCACGTACTTGTTTGTTTTCAGCCATGTGTTGGAATATGAGTAATACTGTCTTCCCATTAGAGCCATCCTCTGAAAAAAAATTTTTGCATTGGAGAAGTCATGAAAAGAAAAAGTAGCTTTAAATGATTATTTGTATTATTAGATTATTTGTATTATTCTCCAACGTGATGTTCACAGTCATTCTGTTAAACACATCTATGATAGAACAGCTCCTTAACTCAGGGGAAAGAAATTTAACACTGACTTATTAAAAAATTAAGAAAAACAAAAAACCCCACAGTGTTTGCATAACTGCAATAATGCCTTTCTGAATGACTGCAAACACAGTAAAAACGCACAGGGTGAAAAACAAACACTAAATAAGGGCGCTACTCTAGTACCAAACTAGACAGACAGTTCATCCTAGGCTTTCCATTATTCTGATAGATGGCTTATCAGTGTAATAACATGCCTGTTTTTAATGGAATGGACCAATCACAAAATGAGCCATTTCACCACCCTGGTATAAAGAATGTCAATGCCAATAAAGAGATCGCTGATGTATAATCACCTGCTTCAGGATCCCACAACCCCTGCATTTCACAGGGGAAAGAAGATCCCCATTCGCATTAGTCTGTGTGTGTGCGTGTGCGAGTGTGTGTGTGTGTGTGTGTGTGTGTGTGTGTGTGTGTGTGTGTGGGCCGCTGGTAACAATGTGATCTAAAGGAAATACACTTGATCAGCGAGTTGCAATCGTGGTCCTTCAGTACACCCCTAAATCCAGGTTTCTGTTTCAACCACTTCTCTTTTTTTTTTTTTTTTTTTTTTTTTTTTGTAATCACATGATGGACAAATAGACTCCAGAGCAAGCATTGTGGCTACACAGGCTGTCTGCAGGGATGGGAATACGACTCCTACTGCATAGCAGTTTAATCCATTCCAGGTTTTAGCAGTTTGAGTTACTCCTGGCCCAGCCTCTGTCTGCAACGCTGCCCCTTCAAATTCAGTTTGAAACTGCAAATATATTTGGTGACTCTTCACTACTTTAGTTTACAGATCTCTGCAGTCATCTTTATTTTTAAAAAGGGTAGGCTTTGTTGGCTTTCCAGTTTGTTTACATTCCTAAGACGTTTTAGTTATATGTTTTGCAAACTAAACAGGCATTCCTGCAACACAAACTTAAATGGGAGTAGGTTTTTTTTTACTGTTTTAATTATATCATTTATCATATATGTAAGAAATATGTATAGGGCATTGCAGTTAAATAAAATCCATGCACCTTTTGTTAACATGCAACCAAGGCTCATGGTAAAGCATGTGATGGCTATTAACTGCTCTGTAATGGGAGTCTCATTCCCCACCATGTATACAATACACAACTCACATTCAAAAGGTATTCACATCCATCTATTCTGCAACCCTGAGATTTGCATTGAGTCACAGCTCAGTTCAGCTGTGTCAGATGAATCTAGCTTGCATTAAAAAGCTGGAATGGTTCAAGCCGCTACGCAGATGCAGTCTCTGATTTTGTCCTAATGAGAAGAGCCCCTCTCTAGTGAGGCTCAGAGGAATACATCCATTGTCTGTAAGATCATGTGTCTGCAGAGCGGGCAGTTGTGCTGGTGGAGCGGCTGCCGCAGGAAGATGTCGGTGCAATCGCGGCAGAGGCACAGGTGCCTGCAGGGCAGCAGCAGCACGGTCTTGACGCTGTCCTGGCAGATGACGCACTTCTTCCGCTCCTCGTGCTCCTTGAGGAGGGACAGGAGCTCGGTCTGGGGGGCCACCTTGTCCCCGTCCCCAGAGAGGTGCTTCTTCAGAGGCCCGTCTGCGCTGGAGGACCCTGGCGGAGGATCAGGGTTATTGTTCTGTGGCTGCGGTGGTGGTAAGGGAGGTGGGGGTGGCAGGGGTGCACGGACTGCTTCAGGGGGTCCTTGTGCATCAGCCTGCCCAGCGTCTGCCCTGTTATTGCCAGCTGCTTGCCCAGTCCTGCTGCCCAGCCTAACCGCCCGCTGCCAGATCTCTAAAAGCAGCAGGGCTTGAGTCCGCGCCATGACCAGCAGGTACAGCCTGTGCACCATCCTCTGCAGACGGGAGAGCGAAGGCACAGTGCTCAAGTACCGCAGCATGCGCTCCACCACTCTGCGCGCCAGTCCCGGGTTCACATAGAGCGTGGCCACGGCAACGATGACCAGCGTGAGCAGCAGGCCGTACAGGTTCAGCAGGAAGACGCTGACGAAAATCTGACTGAGGGAGCGGAGGAATTCCAGGGCAAGCTGGCAGGGGGTCCACAGCAAGATGGCAGTGCCCACCAGGCTGCTGGAGAGGTAGCTGAGCAGGGCTAGGGTGAGCTCCAGGATCTTCTGCACCGGCCCGGACACTGCCTCCCAAGCAGCCAGCACCACGGCGAAACAGTTCTGGGTGCCGATCAGCAATATGTTGACGACAGTGTTCACCAAGTACACAATCAGGCTCAGGGCAATGCCGCAGCCATCGCAGATCTGTCTGAAGAGGGAATGCCCGGACAGCAGCCCCCGGTGGAACAGCTCTTTGGTCCTGAGCAGCACGTGGGAGAAAAGGTGACCCACCATCTTAAAGCTCTCGGGCACCCCGCAGAATACCCGAAACCAGCTGCCCACCACGTTGAAGGAGCCCTGAGCGACCCCCATAATGGCGTCCACGGTTGTGAGCACGCAAATCAGGCTGAGGTTCCAGCACTGAAACACCCCCGTGGTCAGGAGAGTGGGCAGACTGTATACAAAGGAGATGGTGCCGAACAGGAGGCTGAGTAGAGAGGACACGATGCAGAAATTCAAATCCAATATGAAGCACAGGAAGTCTATGGCTCTCCCGACGGAGTTGAAAACCAAATATACCAAACCCATAATGGTCGTTAGTCAATCGGTATGTCTTGTTTGTTAGATTTTACAGCGGTCTGGGAAACTGCGCTGTAGTACTGTGTGTACAATCAGTTGGGTTGAACAGTAACGGTGTCTGGCCCCACATGTAAAGACACGCACATGCCTGTTACATTAGCAAACACCTACAGTCACATTGTTTCTCCTTCTTGTTTCAGTGACATTGGTTTGCATCCAGGGTGTCATCTTATTCTCTAAGCACGCTACACTACCCCCCTGCATCACATTCCTTCAAAGGCATCCAAAAAGACTGAATCCAAATTCTGATTAAAAACAAAACGACAGTCCGGTTCTTAAAAGCAAGGGGGTATTATTATCTTACCGTGCATAAAGCCGCTACTGTCTCTGTGCGTTGCTCGGCTCGCTTTCTCGCTCGTTATTAAATTGCTCCAAATGCGTTGACGTTTGAAGGTAAACACTGCAGCATCTGAATCGAAAACAACTCGAGAAAGCATCCTTTCACTGAAACGGTGAAGCGTGAGATTGCAACAGACCCCGTCCTTGTTGTTAGCGTCTATCGAGGAGCCGCGGCCTGCGTTGCAGATTCAGTTTGTTTAAGTTTTCAGAGGCTGGTGAAACTTTGACGAAACTGCAACCGAAAGTTTCGACACCCTGGGTGCCACCATGTTTCGCCAGTCGTGGTTAATAGAGCACCGCCTGGGCGAATCAAACAGAGCAGCCAGGGAGAAATAGACGAGCACAGAAAGCCTTGAGTGTGTGTCTGCTTTCCCAGTCACGCAGAATGGACACAAGTTTACCCTAAATTAGTAACCCAGTACAAAAAAACCTAATGGTAAGTGGCGTTTATGGCAGAATATCATTCAGAAAAGAAGGAACAATCCTTAAAATGCTGTACTATACCACAGCAACGTTAGCACTTGCTGCCTTTCTAGTAAGTTAATGGGATCTTTCAAACGTTACAACAAAGCGAAGACAAGTGCAAGTTGAGCTCGTATTCTTAAAATTACGTGTATTTATTTTGCGTGATAAAGGTGAGGGAGATTAACGGGTTAATTCCACCCGCACCCTGATTGGTCGATTTAAAGTTTCCATGTGTTTAGATTTAAAATAGGGGCGTGGAACCTCTGGGCTTCTTATTGGTCACATTCTCGATACGGGGCGGGGTTTCGCTTGGTTTGAATACGTGACTCCGCCCAATCGGATTGCTGCGAATACAGTAAACAAATACCACGTGGCAGAAATGAAATCTAGTTTTGCTTTCCGCTGCTACGCAAGGGTATGTGAAGCTCATGTTACCCTTAATCTATATTCATTTTTATATATGCAGTGTATAAAGCACCGGGCCCTCCTAGGACTAAAGAAAGAAATAGATATTTATATTGTATTGAGTTTAGAGAAAGGGAAAGAGGTAATTACAGGGCCCTGTGGTCTGTACACTGTTTTCTAGCTAGAATAACACATGAGGTATGAATTAAACCTATACTGCCTATAGCCGACACAGTGTTGAACACTAAAAGGCTACACTAACCGTGCCAATAGCATTAGTTTCAATTGGCCAATTCAATAAAGCACTTATAGTTGTGGTAGTTAGGAACAACACCTTGTGTGGTGTAGCCCTTTGGTTTCAATAATGACAATGTGACGAGTAGCTTATGTCACTAAAACGGCCTTTAAGTGATGAAAACAAACTGGAATGCAAACAAGGCCTGCCGTCTGGTGATTTGAGTCCTTAGAAGGTTAATCTAGAGCAACAGTGTTACATGTCAGTATTACATTGAAATTGACAGAGGGACACTAGTTTCACATACGTGTTTACTGTAGACATGCCATTCTCTGATTGTAATCTACCTAATGCACCAGGCACTGCTATCAAAGGGTTTTAGAACTACATTTAAGCAAATAAATAGTTCTGCTTTTATGGCCATGTTTGGTATTGAAGACTGAGAACAGAGTCTTTTTGCCAGTTTTTTTAATATGCATTCCAGATGGTTTGATCTCAGACGCCGGGTTTATTTTCATTCTCTTGCTTGGCAAAACATTTTTAGATACTCTGGGAAACAGTAAGCAATGCCATAATAGACCAGCTCTGTGCTGTACCCACTGGCTACCAGGGAGCTGTCCACATTCTTTTCCTGTGATCTCTCCAGTAATTACACTGAAGCTGGAAACTTTTGCCCTTGTAAATGTTTGGAAGCAGGGGTTCATTGTTGTGAAAGGCAGAGGACTGACAGCGCAGTACACAGGGACCAGCATTGAAATGAATGCATTCACGACCCAAGGCAGTGTACTGTGTGAGGGTCCTGTGACAGGAAACCCTCTCTTCTAACACTGTTTATTTTTGTGATTTGTTTTATGTTAATCTGTTTTGCACCCGCACTCATTTTTCTTCACTCTGTAAGGATGTGGACTCATTTCGTACAACATTGATTCTCTTATTATCATTATCAATATAATTAATAAACTGTGATTAAGATGTGAATGACTCACGATTGAACTCAAGCAGCGTTGTATTGATTTCTGTATTGAGCTTTTATAAACGAGCTGTTTGTAGCTTGTATGGCTTTTCCAGCGAATAAAACTTCAAATAAATAAATCAAGTGTGTTCCCTGTCACATCCCCATTCACTTTCTGTTCTCCTACTTGACTTCTAATTGAAACATTTGTCAAACAATTTATCAACCAAAGATTAAGTAAAACTATAAATGGTCAGAATGATTTACCTGTGGCAGTGTGTGTGTGTGCGCTAACCCTAATGGCATTCAGGAAATGATGAACACCAAAATTTCCCACATTACAGCAATCTGATGCAGCTCCAAAACACACTCTTTATTAACCAAACTGGGGTTTAGAAACAGCTCTGTGTCTTTTAAAACTTCTTGTTCCGTTTCTAAAAGAAAGCAAGCTGGGACCCTTGTAAAAGTTCCCTGTTGTGAAAGCATAGCAAAGTGTAGGAAAACACAGTTAAAGTAAGTGGGAAAGCTGATAAAATGAATTTTGTTTATGTTGTAATTTTTATTTTTGCCTACTAACATATATAAATGTGTCATTAGGGATTGAGAGAAGTTTTTTTTTTGATTTACTTAATAAAAAATGATCCCCACGTTACTTAGCAGTATTTGATAAGCTGTGCATGTGTCATCAGTTTGTGGCTTTGGGAAGCGATTTCTATCCCTTCTGGAAACGCTGAGCTGGTCTCCTTTTCTTCGCTGTGGAATGCATTAGCACCTGCTCATTGATCAAAGTCAAAACTGAACCCATTTCAAGCCAAATTGCTTCACTTTAGCCTAATACTGTTCCTTTAAAAAGTAATCAAAGACAGGGTATTTATACAGTAGTATATATAAGACCCATGCTTTTATATTTTTGATATTTTCTGTAAAGGCTGAGTTTGTATTTATATATTCTGTTGCTTATTCTATATTCCATGTAGCTTTTGGGACCTGAAAATACATTCATTTATGAAGTTAGCTGTAGCGCTGGTGCAAAGTAACGCAGGACACTGAAGAGCCATAACCGTGCCATTGCTGTGCCACTGTGGACCCTTTGAAGAGGGCATTTGGTAAAGGGAGGGCCGCTGGTCAGTTAAAACAAGCCAAGGATCCTCAACAGTCAAGTGTGACTCCAAGCATCGCGAGACAAAGGGCTTGTGTTGAGCCTCAATAACTACTCTCGATGGATCGCTGTCCTGCTAAAAGTCAGTGCAATGAATGAATGGCTGAATAAATAAATAAACTCTCACTGTTTTTGTGTTTTGACACAATCATGCTGGCAGCTGGGAGAGATCTGTCTATTCATGCTGCAGTTGAAAGCGACTTGTCCTTATTAACACAACTGGCCTCTGCAGCCCAGGGAGTTCCTCTTCAGTCCAAATTGGCAATTGACCCACCGCTGCCCTCACCACTGCTCTGCCTTTAACACGATTACCGCCCGGCCCCAAGCGCACTGAGAATTAGTGTCAGGCCCCCGGAATGAAGAGGCTCGCTAACGAGGTTAGGGTCTCGTTTGGAGGCGTTTATGAGTGGCGCAGAGTGATGCTGAACGATACTGCAGCCCTAGCTTTGGACAGTGGTAGAGTGAGATTCCTGCTGGCGGTTCTGTCTGGCCCGTATAATAGAGAACCAGCGTGCATTCTCTGTTTTCATTTTATTAATACATTCCTCAAGATCTTCACCTACGACATGAAGATTTCTGCCCAGGGGATTCAAGTACATTTGGGAGGCAGTAGAAACACCCCATTGTAGGAGCAGCCTCAGTCAAGCAGCCCCCTTTCAGACAGATTTGAAAGGTCTGATTTTACATGCGGGGTATTACAATTGCGAAAGCACATCAGTCAGTTTCTGTTACAATACGTGATAGCCCATAATGACGGCCATTTGCCGCACACAGCTGTGAAAGAGGCCATTTCGGGAGATTTCCACGGCACTGAGAAAGAAACACAAAGAAACCTCAGTAAAGACAGAGCAGCACGAAATCGCTACCCCACAGTCAATTACCATGTGCGACACGGCCTTGAATAACTCGCCCACACAGCAAGCACACTGCCATTACTACACTGCTGAGCGAGGTTCTGTTTGGAAGGGAGGCGAGTGTTCTAGAACACACGAACTGTTAGACAGTCTACATTAGGGAGAAAATCGGGGGTAATGTATATAAGACAAGAAGCATTGAACTGTCTCCCTCGCTAGTCTTGGAGACCACTGTAACATCTAACGATTTTTCATCCAACAAGTTACACTTAAAAGAAACTTGTTAAAAAAAAGAAGACATATGTATCTTATTGTGGGATTCTTTCTCTTCTATAGCAAGACAGACGTTTCCCTGAGATGTCTGTGCTGAAGTTTATCATCGCCTCTTTGAGCTGTCTTCCTAAGTTCTGTGCTGATGTTGTGATGGGATGCATGGAGACTGTGTTTGGGAATTTGGAGTAGACATGAAGGTATTACCATAAGTATAGTACTATGTTATAGTGCCATGATACGATCCATTCACACAGTACACTGCACTCCAACAAGCTTGTACACAGTGTGTCCTTATACTGCCCAAATACCAGTCAGAGGGTGTTAGTTCCATCCCAGCTGCAAACTTTGCACTTGGAATTCGAGAACATAAGAACATGAAAGTTATGAGAGGGGGTCATTCGTCACACCTAAGCTCATCCAGTTCCCAGCAGCTGCTTGATCTCACAACTAAAAGGATCCAAGTGCCTCAACAGAACCCTCTTGGTGCCCCTTACAACCTTGAAGAACCATCATAGCCACAAACTTGTGAGTGAATTCTGAGCCGAGGGCAGAGGAGCCTCTTTCGCTGCACAGAAAGGGTTTTGTTTGTGTGTCTCACTATTAGTTTTTTTGAGAAAGCAGGGAAAAATGTCCTCTCTCCCTGCATCCTCCCTCAAGCTAATTTAAATAAATATGCCCCGCCTGCTTGTGAAATTAGCAGCAGAGCTGCGGAGCCAGGCTCCAACAGCTGCCTTCGCTCTCTCGTTATCTCCAGATAATCACATCTGCTCCTCTGCTCCACACCTCCCACTCCCTCTCCCTGCAGTCCAGCACAACGAGATCGTTCCTAATGACAGAAGCACAAGCTGCGGGGACAATCGCACTGTAATCCCTGGAGGAGGGGTCCCCCCACCCCTTCCACTCACTCACTACCTACCAGCCCAAACGATGACTCCACTCAGTCTGGCACTGGAAATGCCCTTGCTTGCTTGTCTAACCAGGAGACCGCAAGATAAATCTGAGTCTTTACAACTGAAACTATCGGTGTGAAAATTGCACCCTTGATGCTGCTGACTGCTCATCTCTAGCATTCAACTTGCTACCCCTTGTGAACGTTTGCTTGACAAGATTTCGGTAGCAAATATAATCAGGAACACATACTTAACCAGAGTCATTAAGCTTTTCAAATCAGGCGTTCTACAGCTATTGCCAAAAGTTTTGCATCACCTAGAATTTTAGGATTGAGATATCATTAAAAAAAAATATATATTTTACATAACATTGTGTTATGAAAGAAACTACAAGAATGATATTGCAAAAGTCTACCGGAAACCATAATAGTACTGTATTTCATGTTGGATTTTGAAATGGCACATTGTTTGTTAAGTATATGAAAAACCAGAAAGCGGTTTGTAATTCAATATGTTAACATAACATTATTCAGCAGGTTTCATGCGACTTTACGAAGCAAAATGAGTTAATTCTATATGGTGATGCAAAACTTTTGTCGTCTCCAGTTGTGCCCTGCGATGCATCCAGTTTGTGCAAAGTGATCTATATGAAATCAGCTCCTGCCTTTCTGTCAGAGTACATTTCCCCCGGCTGGATCTGCAGAAGCTTGGAATTCCTCCAGTAAAACTGGAAGTGATTAATAAAAAACATTCTTCACACAGAGAGAGGGAAAGGGGGCAAACTGCAGTCACAGAGTTTCTATGGGAAAGTGCTAAAGAGAAACAGTTGAAGTCGCAGGAGCCAGGCCTGCTCGCCTCCTCCCCCTGACCTTCAGCCTCACACCCCTGCATACCTCCCCAAACCCACTGGGCAGAAGAGAATCGTGAAACCTTCCACAGTAATTCCATAAAGCAATCCTTTCCTGCTGCTCCATTTGCTTCTACAGTATTCCCTGTGGATGGTGTGGTTGGGGGCTTCAGAATTCACTTTCTCAGGACTAGCTGCACTAGAATTGCTTCACCCTAACCCACCCCCTGGTCGAGGAGGACCAAACGCACGCTGGCAGCTGGAACAGTCCTGCTACTGGTACCTGCTGGCCAATCAATCAAAGCCTATAATCAATCAATCAAATACAGTGCCCATATAACAGGTCTGTACGTGTTGTGTTCTTATTGTGCAAGGACCATGGGGTGCATACGGGAAGGCAGCCTTACTGAACAGAAAGCTCCAATACTGCGGTTCCAATTCACGAACGGTAAGGACTGATTTAAGAATCGCAGGAGCGTTAGCCTTGGTGTCAAATCTACAGTCCAATATGGGACAATGACGGCAAACACTAGGGGTGTGCCGGTACTTTGAGTAATTGCATTTAGAAATCTGAAGTTGTTTGGTATTAATTAAATGGAATAAAATGTGTTAATTAAATAAAAAATAATTAAAAAAAAAAAACACGCTCCCTCGGTTTCCCTCATTTACACAATTACTGAGCATCAGTCAAGACAACCTGACAGGGTTTAAAATATTGAACCTGTCCTTTGTCTTGCCTTTCTTTTATCCTTTTGATTTGAAATCTTTTTAATTTTCCTTAGAAATGCCTCTTTAGTGAATTGTGGGATTGTAGTCCTGATTAAACTCGACAGTGAACTACATATCCCAGTTTCCACAGCCGCAGCTCAAGTTGAAGAAAAGGAAAGAAATGAGTTGCATTTGCTAGTTTTGGAAAACATTTTCACTGTCAGTTTGCAGTACAAATGTCAGAAGTGAATTGCCTTTGATTGGTACTCAGTTGTAAAGGCGAGGGAAGGACAGCTTTTCTTGTTTTGAAATCAACACATTAACAAATACGTGTGTATTGATTAATTTAATACCTGCCGAAAAAATACTTCTCAAAAGCACTTACTTGGAAAATAGGACTATCAGCACAGCCCTAATACAGCCCTGCTCACAATTCAATAATCTGTAAATACTGTATACTTTGAGAAGGCAACATGTATACTGTAAATAGAGAGAGGAAGAGACTGACCGCTTCTCTGCCAGATATAGGTGAAACATCTCCATGCTTTGTTTATTTTACAGCGAACTCCACCTGGGTATCCCCCATTGCCTCGTTAGGCGTGTTGCAGCGTGCGCTCCCCTCTGTTCCAAGCAGACGCTAAAATGTGTCAGAGCCATTTATGGTGATTAATCAGTCAATAACGGCGTCTCTGGTGAATCGCCATGGAAACAGCTGCTCCGAGCACCCCACAGCCTCGTCACTATGTCCCAGAGCACAATCCCTGTCATTGTGATGGCACTGCACTGGAATGGGTTCCCCCCCACCAATAAAGAATGGACAATAACCCCCACTCATCGTGGGACACCACCCAGCAAAACAACTGACTCAAACAGCTTGGAAAAAGAGACTTCCTTCCTCCCTGCATTCCTGCCTTCTCTTCTAGACTGGGTATTGAGCAGGGCACGCATCATGTGTGAACACAGCAACATCTAGACTGGGTATTGAATTTTTTGGGGGGGTTTTCTCCTGGAAAATCCCTGGGAATTTATCGTTGATTTGTGATTACATTTTATGTTTTTATTTGCATTTCAAGGCGCCATATAAAAATAATGTCATTGATCGACTGATCAGTTTATTAAATGGGTGAAAATCAAGCAAACTAATTTCCCAGTTTCTTCAGGTGATGGGTAATACTGGGGCAGATGGAAAGCTGTGTCTAAATGACTAATGCAGTAGACTGAAGAGCCATAACCCTGCCACTGCTGTGCTGGATGGATGGATTACCCTGCATTAGTACTGCAGTGCACTGAACAAACAGCCTTGCGTTGCACTAAACAAATTCATGATCTATTCTCATTCTGCTGGATGTAGAATCACGCATTTCACGGCATTCATTTTCTTGAGACAGTGTTACAGCTGGAAGGGCCCTGTTTTTAGCAATGTGTGTGCGCTGAATGACACAAACCTAAACAGGTGTGGCGGTTGCGCCAGCCCACCCAGTGTAGCCGTGTGAATCAGCCCAGGTCGTTCCCTCTCTGACTGGAAGGACAGGGGGTCGAAGGGAGGGTTGGGTCAGTGGAGGAGAGAGGAATCCCTTGCAGCTGTCACTCTGTCATCCCTGCAAAACAATGGGATCCCATTACTGAAGATGCCGGGTGTTATTTACTCTCAGCTAAAAGTGACGCACTAGACTGCGGGGGGGCGGGGGGGGAATGTCTTTTGCCTTATAAAAGTTTACCACAGTGTTTTTGCAGTTTTATCACATGTTTCCAATGGTTACACTAAGCATTTACTATAGTTTACCCTGGTTTAACTAGCCTCCACTCCTTCATCCTTTCCTTGTATCCTTCTTTCGTGTATTCTGTACTTCTATACTCTCTTTCTTTCTTTCTTTCTTTCTTTCTTTCTTGATCTTTCTTTCTTCTTTTCTTTCTTTCTTTCTTTCTTTCTTTCTCTGTGAATCGTTCTATGATAGGAAGCCCAGTGGATTTCCCCCCCATTACTTGTCAGAGTTGTTTAGGATTCTTTCACTGCTTTATTAAGCCTGGGCTAAAAATAAAGCCACCTCTCTCTGGGGCTCTCCTGGTTCACTGCAATTCCTGGGAATCTATAGGAGTGAAGGGGGGGAGGAGTGGGGGGAGTGTACAGACTCCCAGGACCCTGCTCTCACGTTCTGCCGGCATCAGATCAGATTTCAGGTAAAACAAATTTCAAACAAAAAAGGCTCAAAAAACCACAGTAACACTATGGGTGGTGGGCAGAGATTTTTTTCTACTTTATAAGCGAACCTCACCTATACCTTGTTGGTTATTTCCAGATATCGCATTGTAGCAGGTAATAGTGGCCTTTGTGGTGCAATAAAATTGGCAACCCTCTAGATTAATGAACAATGTGGCTTTGAATCGCTTTGATGCAGTGCACTGCAGCCCTTATAGTATGCATTCACTGTGCTTTACCAGACTCAGATATGCTTTTATGTGTGCATTTGCCATAACGTGCTGAGAAATGGGACCACTTCTATCTCAACGGGGCAGCAAGGAGGAGGAGGAAACAGGTTTCAAGGAGCTTGTAAACCAAGTAGACTGTCAATATAGCCTGTCCTGGTTTCATTTCTGATAAAATAAAAGTGCACAGAAGACTGGAAGAATGTTGCAAATCTGATCAGTTGCTTTTCATATCTTCTTTTTTTAATTGAAGGTTTTTTTTTTTCAAAACTAGGTAAGAAACATTTTGTGTCTTTTTTTTAATCCATTTAGAAAAAAAAAAAAAAAATATATATATATATATATATATATATATATATATATATATAAACTTCGCACCAGATGCAAAAACTTCTGAAATCTGCTCCTTTGTGTTTGATGTAAAACTGAGCGTGACTGTGAGATGGTGCACCTTTAAAAGCAGTGTATCCCTGCTGTGTGACGATGTCTCCTGCTGTTTGAATTCCCCAGTGGATCTGACTTTCAAGGTTTTACCGGAACTGCTAGTCTATCTTTCTGTTTATTGATCTTTTCTTAAGAAGGGTAATCGCTTTAAGTCTTCCTGAATAGACATCCAATCTAATAACTCCCTCAGCTTGCTTTCCATCTCCACTGACAAGGCAAATTGACAAGGTGAGTCAGAGGCCGCATGCTGAGCTACAGTGCGTAGCGTCCACTGCCTTTTCCCAAGTACAGATCAGCTGAATGGTCTGGGCGAGGTGCAGTCAAAGACAGCTGTGTTCCAGTGCAATCCTGCCAGGTGTAGCAGGAGCAAAGGTCAAGCTGGACTGTGGGATTGAGTATTTGCA
Organism: Polyodon spathula; assembly: GCF_017654505.1. NCBI lineage: Eukaryota > Metazoa > Chordata > Actinopteri > Acipenseriformes > Polyodontidae > Polyodon > Polyodon spathula. The sequence goes on along the minus strand of NW_024472760.1, from coordinate 54,605 downwards.
AACAAGCTGTCAGTAGTCTTATTAGTGAGGTTTCGTCACACAATAAGAGGAAAGCGCTGGTAAACAGCTACCATTGTTCAAACCAGTCTGTCTCCAGTCTTTCAATGACCTGCTTGTGCACTGCACAGTTTGGCCCTGTTAGGTGTGAGATACGGAACTGTGCTGTCTCAGGGGCAGCTGAGCTATAGCTGAGCCTCAGTGGAAACACGAGAGTCGTAAAGAGACTGAATCCACCGCTAAATGCACAGCTTGGAGAATCGCATGGAGACGAGATGGACAGCTGAACTGACACCCCTCTCCCACTCATACAGCCGCCCAGCTGAATGGGACGGTGACAAGACAGTGACACAAACTCCAGCAACTGCAGGGCATGGAGCTGCAGGCGAGGCCCGGGAAATGCTTTCAGTCTGAGGGCCTCTGGTTGGTTTCCCAGCTGGTCTGCAAAAACAGCAGTAGCAGCAGCACAGGTCTACAGCTGCTGGGCTGCTTCATTTGAGAACAGTAGAGAGAAGGGTCCATCTTAGACACAACACGACTTTCAATCTCCGGAAATAAAGTAGGCTTTCCCCAGGCTTCTACTGAAGCTCTAACAAAGTTAAGCATGTTTTTTACAAAGTGCTTTCCATCTTGTTTGCTGTTTACCTTTGTTAAACGGTTTGATTCCTTTCAGACAGTCTGCTTCTACAGCACGCTTGAAACAGTTTTGTTTAACAAAATATAAAATTAAAAAAAAAAAAAAATGGGAGTAAACTACGAAGTTAAACTATTTGAGAAGAGGGACCACAGGCATTTTTTTATTTACTTTGTCCTTTTGTGGAAGGTCTTCAAGATGAAAATGAATGTCTCTGCCAGGCACTTCTATGCCAGTAACTCACTCACAACCTTTAATACGTCACTGTGTCCCCTCTTGAGGATGCCTCCCTTCAGCACGGAAATGGTTAAGGTTGTGGCAACCATTTGCATCATACTAGGCCCTCAAAAAGACAACACATACAAAGCGCGGTGTCTAAACTTCCTCCCCGACGGGACCCGGAGGAAGATCACTGCATGGCGCACCGCAGCAGTGAGCGTTAATGCTGTTAATAATGCTTTTTAATGGGATCTTTCTAATCCGATAAACGAATGTGTGGAGTTTACGCGCCGAACCGAATCTGGGTTTGAGGAATCAACGCAACCCCAAACAGCTGCTGGCTCTTAACAGCTTGGCAGGTGTGTGAGTTCATTGCACTGTAAATAACCCCACACCTGTGAAATGAACGGGCTGCTTATCTTCCAATGAGCTGAGGTGCTTCAGAACGGAATCCTAGCAGCTGCCTGGCTCAGCTCCCACAGTCCAAGCAGAACTGGTAACTTCCACACTGCATGTATTTCATGAATCTGCAATTAACCATGTGCTGAAGTGCAGTTGCATGTTAATAAACAGTCAACAGCTATGCCATGCTGTGTGTGTCTCTATCATTAGACTGCGGTCTGAGCTCCTAAGGCTCAAAAACATGCAGGAAAGATACGCTTACGTGACAGTCTAATGATCGACACACACACATCATGGCTCAGCTATATAATTTATTAACATGCAACTAAACTTCAGCCAGTGGTAATTGCATATTAATTAATTATTTACGCCACTGAAAATAACGCATTACCAAAAAACCGTTAAATTCATTCGAAACGTCTTCAATAATCATTTGTTTATTGAGCTGTCCAAAAACCAGAAACAGGTTTAAGTTCCATATATGTTCTTTCTTGATTGATAATTGACGTTTTCAAGCAGTACATTTTTTTCTTATTATTATTTTTGTCTTAATACTTGTTTTGACATTGTGATTCAGGGTAGGTGGTGGTTTGAGAGCAGACAGGTGAGGAATGTTCCAGAAAAATCAAATAAATAAATAAATAAATAAATATAATGTTACATGTTATAGTTATTAAAAAAAAAAAAAAAACAGACTTTCTGTATTTGGAGAAAAAATAACAATCTTCGGGCTCGCCTCCCAGGTTGCGCGCCCTTTTATTTGTACACTATTACAATATTTCTGCCAGAGTCAGAACATGAGAATTTGATCTTTATCATTTAAAGTTTTTCTCAAGAGTCGTCGTCATCGACTTCTGAAATTCCAGCCTGCTGGCATGTCGATTGATTTCCACCAGCAGACTAACAATAAGCCACGCTATAATTCATCGGCTCTTCGGATTTGATAGGGTTTACGGGTGGGGCTTTGTATTATTTATTTATTTGTTTGTTTTTAAAAACGGAAAACGACGTCAATGCATCGTGTGCATGTTCTTTGAATTAAAAACAGAATTGATGTGAATAACCTTTCAGTATCAAATGTGATAACTGCTGGTAAAACAAACAGTTTTGTACAACACGAGTAATAACAGACTCGCAGCCTCTGCGTTGTATATGTATTGTAATATTTATGTAATGTATGCAATATTTCATCCAGTTGTATTTACTGTAATGTGGCGCCTCATTAACTTGACAGATCCATCACTATCCACACCGGTAATGTTTGTAAACACTTCTTTGAACGCTACTTCTGCGCCCCTAAAGCTCTTTCTTTGTTTCCTGAGCGAGTAAGCCGCCCCCTTCCCCCGGCCCACCTGCACCCAGGCCCCCACCTGCACCCAGGCAGCCCCAGTGCACACCCCTGCTGCAGCAGCGGACACACACACACACACACTCTCTCTCTCTCTCTCCCTCCCTCCCTCCCTCCCTCTTCTTTCCTCCCCACTCCATCCGCGCTCCAGGAGAAACTTCTCATTCTGTTGTCAGGATACCGCACGGGTAGCATCATGGCTCTTCAGAAACTCGCACAGCTGAACTCTGCTCCAGTACTAGGCATCTTACTAATATTAACCATCCAAGGTAAGCAAAGAGCTCCTTTACTTGCTATTGCATGACACAACCTCTGCTTTGTTTTTGTTGTGTTTTTTATTTTTATTTTTTATTACTATACAGAAAACGTATTCGTGCATCAGTTTGTTTATTTGCTTTGCAGCACAAGATACTGCAGCGGCAGAGTGATGTTGCTTGCTAGTGTGTGCATTTGTGTTTTGAGCTGTTGTTATGCAGATTTAGCTAACACAACCCCTTTATTATGGCCTGTGCGAGGTTCTGTTTTTATTTCTGTTTTGTACTTGGAGTTGTTTGCAAAAGAAAGGGCGCTAAACCTTGTCCACGGTTCACCCACAGAGCTCTAGAAAGAACGCACTACAAAAACATTACGGTCAATGTTAGCGAGTTTTAGGGAACCAAGAAAGACGCTTCTTTAAACTCACAGGGGAATCGCTTTACCTGAAGTGTAAGTCAAGACCGCAATCTGTCTCATTATGTTAAGAACAGTAGTAAAGAAAAATACTATAACACGTCAGATTTGTAGTTGTTACTGCATCTTGTAAAGCACTTTGTGATGGTGGTCCGCTATGAAAGGCGCTATATAAAAGAAAGATTGAGCCTGTTCTCTATCGAGGAAGTATATTCATGCATTATATATAATATATATATATATATATATATATATATATATATATATATATATATATATATATATATATATATGACAATTATATACACTTTTAACATTAGCGGCTTCTATCTTTAATGTGAAGTTTTAATTGGATTATCGAATTCTCTTTATGAAACGCAATTGAAATGGCTTTTGGTAGCTTTTAATAAAAACACGAACGAATCGTTTAAAAAGGACAGAGCTGCTGCAGTTTGTTTGCACTGGCTGTATGTATTATCATAACACAAATATTTACATAATATCAGTTTCACTTCACTTCTTTTACGATCAAGCCTTATTTAAATGACCATTAGCTGTTGATGCTTCACATTGCGTTTGAATTGCTTTTGAAACCACGGGTGAGTCATTTGCGTTTGCCTTGCCAGCCGTTCAAGTCTAAGCGCCCGAAGAGCGATTGCATTGATTCAGTTTGGCAGCAGGAAAGTTTCTCTACCATAACTATTAGAAAATGCTGTGAAAACACACACACACACACACATTTTAAATTGCGGTTAGGCTGTTTCTCACAATCACAGGAGTCCTGCTGCAGTGCAGTGGAGTCTCTCTGTTCTGTGTAATGAAAGGTACTGGGAGTATTTGTCAGTAAAAGATTCAGGATTTGAAGAGGTTGGCAATGCGCGCTGCTAATGGTCAGCGCGTTATTTTAGGGACTTTCTCGCAACGATATAAACGGGTAGCCCTTGGGGGGGGGCGGCAGCCTGTTTGGGGTCTGCAGGGACCCCAGCATGTTTACTGTGCTGTTCAGAGTAATAAAGGCAGGACCTTGTATCACTGGGAATGCAGTCTAAACTAGACTAGGTGTCTGAGGCAGTTTAACACTGGCCTGCACAGTGTAGCACTGTATCTAACAGAAACGAGGCCTGTCTGCTTGCCAGACCACGAGGCTGCTGATAAATCCAATCTCTCTATTTTGGATGCATAAAATCTGAGGAATCTGGAATATAAAAGTAAGTTCATTATAATAGTATATAGTGTAGTTTGAAAAGCCAGCATGCTTGAGTTGGTTTGCGGTTCATCTGCACATTTCCCTGACCGGGTGCCAAAGAGCTGATTAAAAACACTGTGCTGTACAGTAAAAGGCAGCGAGAGTACTACAGTTAACAACACACATACAGTGTTGTTGCCAGCAGTAGCAGTGAAATCACCTGTTAGCAGCACACCAGGGTCTGTTTTCTTGGAGGAAGGGGAGAGAAGAGGATAGAGGGCTCCCCGCTGTGGCCCAGCAAACTGCTTCAGAGTTTACAAGTGCCACATGGGATGACTTGTCTGCTCCAAAACGCGGAGTCCTGTAGTGTGAAAGAAAAAATATTCAGCGTCCCCTCCCTCCTCTTTCTCATCCCTTTCACTGGTTCTCCTCACCCCCTCCCTCTGTCACGGGCAATCACTGTCAAACTCTCTCTCTCTCCTCCCCCCCTCCGCCAACTCTCTCCTCTCTCTTCCCCTTCTCCCTCCACCAACTCTCTCCTCTCTCTTCCCCCTTCACCAACTCTCTCCTCTCTCTTTCTCCTTCTCCCTTTCTGCCCACTCTCTTCCCCCTTCTCTCCCTCTTCATCCACTCTCTCCCTCCTCTCTTCCCCTTCTCTCTCTCTTCACCCACTCTCTCCTTCCCCTTCACTGTCTCTCTTTCCCTTCTCTCCCTCTTCACCCCCTCTCTCTTTCTCCCTTCTCTCCCTCTTTGCCCACTCTCCACCTTCTTTTTGGCCTGTTTGAAAAATACTTCGTCAAAACGTTTTCTGTTGAATTTATCAGGTTTCTTTTACAATTCGAAGTTTACTTCAGTTAGCACCCGTCCCCAACCCCTTCCAAAAGGAACAACAAACTCTTACTGCTGCACATCTTTAAAAAATCAAAGAACAGCCTGATGTTAGCTTGGAGAGCTCTCACATGCAACTCCTTTAGTAGTTCCGTCTTTCTGCTTCTGTAAGTGCACCAGTTCCTTTCCCCCCTTTTCTAAATCAGTGCAAGCTTGGCACGGTAGTTCGGGTGCAGGAATGCCCCTGGATTTTCTGTCAGCATAATGGAGTGAACAGGAAACACTTTTTTTTTTTCCCCAATCAAAATCTATCGAATTGGCCTTTCTGCATGGCTGAGTATCTCTCTGGCTGTGTTTTTGTTAGGGACTCTGCTTTGAACAATAGCCTTGTTCCCATCAGTCACTATCACTGGCCTCACTGACTCTACAGTCGCCTCACCAGGTTCACGCGACTCACTCGTTTATTTTCTATACTGGGAGAGAAGAGGCCAGAGGGCTCCCCCACTGTGGCCCAGCAAACTGCCTCGGAGTTTACAAGTGCCACATGGGGTGACTTGTCTCCTCCAAAACAGACAAGCACAGAACGTGGAGAAAGATGTTGAGGCAGCCCTGAGCCCGGAACACGAGACCTGTTGACCTCCACCGATCAGCACACAATCAAACCTTGTTCATTTTTAAAAGCATGACCTGTCGGACACAGAGGAGCCCAGTGCCTGGCTGCTGAGCTGCCTTGCAGGATGCTTATCTTCGGGCGCTTCTAATAATGCTTTTATTGTAACATCACTTGTTGCTGTTCTATAAAATTCTGAAACCGGGTCAGTATTTGAATTCATGTGACGTGGGACCGACAGACCAACTGACTGAAAGCAGACCTTAAAGCCGTCTTTAACGGTTGGGTCTGTGGAAATGTACGCGATTGCAATAAATAATGAATGAATGAATGAATAAATAAATAGTTCCCACGATTGCTGACTGATATTCATATCTGTCTGTCACCCCACATGCTGAACACGATAAAGGTTTTAGATTTTGCAGCAAACCTTTATCATACCCTGCACTGGTTTCAGCTTCTTCACTGTATCAGCAGCCCAGGAGCTGGCAATGCACAGCACTGCAGCTCGCATTACATGATGTCTATAGTTGGTTTGTCAGCGTGTTACAATGGGGGGGGGCACTGCATTGTAACACCCCATGCTGCTCAGTTAATATTCCAGTAGGGGGAAGCAGGGTGGTCCAGCCACAACAGGACAGATCCACTGAGCACATTGAACAAGAAATAGTGCATAGGCTACCATTGAATTCACACGTCACATTGTTGATACAGAGTTTTGCAACAGCGCCAGTTAGTCCACTTAGAAAAGAGTAATGATGCAGAGTGCACGGGGAATTTAGGCGTATTTGTCAGTAAACTTGACTTTTGCAAGAAGAATGTGTGAACATCAAGAACACAGGACAAATGCCCATTGACTGTACAAGGTCTTCACAGTGTGTGTGACATTGCTGGCCACGTGGTCCTGCTCATCCCAGGGTCTTTTACAATGGGGTTTTTCTTGTGCGCTTGACGTGCTTGGTTATAAAATCAGGTCACGGTCGGTACACGGCAACTACAGCGAACAGTAAATAATTCAGACATCAATAGAGCTCCCTGATCAGTCTTCAGCAGGAATCAATGTGCTCAAGGCTGCCCGTTTCCCCAGCTCGGAGCTCCCAGTGATGTCTTTATGGCAGACCATCCATCAGGCAGCAGAAATATTGAGTTCAGGCAGTTTTATAGCTCAGTGAATTTAGTAATTGTAAGTTGTTTGTAATTTTTCCTCCAATGGTATTTTTGCTCTATTAACAATTACATTTTAAACATCTGAATAGCTAGTGTTTCAGCGCACCTTTCTTCGTAGTAAATGTATTTGTGAAGTAATGCATCATCGTTTTAAACTAGCCGCATTCTTCTTGGACAGCCACGCCTGCATTCAGGTAGATAGTAATGGATGATGGAAGTAATTGTGCTGGAAAAAGCCTATCCATACTCACTGTGGTGGAAAGCATGTCTAATTGGAGCACGTCACACATGAATTGCCTTTCTAAGCACATTAAAGGAAAGAGTACGCCTGCACACGCACCATCCATTACCTCTGGAGAGTCAATAGCGAAAAGCAATTACTGTGCAAACTATTGAAATAAAATAAACCCTCTAAAAGCCATGTTAGAACGAATTGACTTCCCTGTATAAAGGGCATGTCTGATCTTTACCTCTGCGTTAGCATTCAATAAACATGCTGTTTACGCCTGTCCAAGTGCATCTCCCTGCCCTGTCTCTCTGCTCATGTTCCTGTTTCGTTCATCAAAGGGGGAGTAATCAAATTAGCAACAAGCAGTCCGGCTGCAATGTTGTTCGCATGTGATCCACTTTTGTTTGTTTATTTGTGAAGTCTGCCACTAACAGGACCTTTGGCTCTAAGCAGCTGCCAAGTAGATCATTAAAGGCTCATTAGTAATGACTCTAAAGAGGCTCTCTGGCACTATTAGATGCTGGTTTTCACACGCCTTGGCACACCAAGTGCAGTTCATGATTGGCATGGCGACAGTATTTCAATCTGTTGCAATAAAGTGTCTCTTGAAGTATCATTTGATTTTGCTTTTTACATCCTACTTCTAGCGGTCTGGGTCCTGTTGCTCCCGTAGTTTCATGGGAGGCCGTTAAGTGCCTGGCTTGTAAAAACCGGGGGATAATAACTCGGCAACAGAACCCAGAACCGCTCGGAATGATTGCAAACAGCGTTTGAACCCGGGTCTCCAGTCACACAGGGTCTGTGATTCCAGATGCTGACGTGCACGCGGTCTTTAGGTTTCAGGAGCTTTGCCTGAGAGGCTGCAGAAAGCCTCATGGCACCAGCTTGGCAAAACAGAGTATGAGAACTTAAAAAAAAAAAAAAAAAAAAAAAAACATTTGATCGTTCTTAAACCCCGCCGCTCCCCCCCAGCCCTATCCTCATCCTGCCCGCAAACAGCTGCAAACACCTGCCGCTGTAAACTAGCGCCACCCTGTCCCCAAAACACAAGGGGCTCGAGTTTCGGAAACCGTACCCCTTAGCCTCTCACCTCCTTCAGGGATTTCTAATGACAGGTGTCAGGATGTTATTTGTAGTGCCGTCAGGGGATGGTTTTAGTCTGCAGGTATTTGCAGGAAGTCTTTATAAAAACAATACTGTGGCTGAGGTTGGGTTCACCTTGGTAGGAGGCAATGGGAGACTTTAACAGGGGATTCGAAGGTCGTCTGTTGATGGAAATAAGACTCCTGTTGCATTTGCAGTTTGATCCGTTCCTGGTTTTACTCTGAGTTTATTACGACAGCTTCTTACATATACACTGTGGCTCATCAAGCTGGCAGTAAAACCTGGAATGGTTTTAATGTCGGAAGCGGACCTTTCAAACAGGGGTTGAAAAATGTGATTTTAAGAATAACATGTAATTGGTAGTCGTGACTGGGGAAGAAAGGGTTAATGTGAAATGCCCTTCAGTCCAGTGCAGTCTAGAACAGTCCCTGTAAGACTCTATAGAGACATTGATAATGCTGAAACAGTTTGTCTACATGTACGACGTGTCCTTAATGTATAGAGTGAACCCTTATAAAGGTTTCCCATAGTGAAAGCACAGCAAAGTGCAATGAAGCATAGTGAAAGCATGGTAAAGCACAGCTAAACAGTGTAAAGACTAGCGAGGTATGGTACAGCATATTAATAAACATGGCAATCCTAGGTAAACTAAGGTACATGCATAGTATAAGCATGGGGAAATCTGCAAAACTATCATGCAAAAATACTTTCATGAGGGCAGTCTTTCTGCTGGCTCTTCCCCTGTTCTCATACTGCAGAACCGTATGGAAAGAATACATTATTCTGTAGCTGTGCAAAGTTGGACAGGTTTAGAAACTTTTTTTTCTTCTTCTAAACAGATTTTCTAAGCGTTTATAAGCAACCGTTCCAGTGGTTTATCTTTGGAGGGGCCCCTGCAAGACTACACTGTGCCACAGACTACACTGTGGAGATTTCTAGAGCCCTAGCAGAGCCACACGCAGCAGAACAAGCTCTCTAAAAACCTTGCAAGCTGTTTATGACACAGTCAAACTCAAGCCAACCCCAGCACCTGCCCTTAAGGGTTGTGGGGTTAATGAAGGTTAAACAAATATTATGAATCGCGCAGCTGCAAGGTATGCTGTTCATCTCCTCAAGACAAGGAGCTGAGTGGGGTGTGGGGACTTAATGACCTTGGCTAGAACACTGAAGCTTGCAAAAACAAGGTTTAGCTTCACACACACACGCACAGACGCATGTTTAGGTAAGATATATAAGACAGGCATCTGAGAAGCATTCAAGAAGATCCTCCCTGAGCACACTCCAAAGCCATCACAGAGATTAGGTAACTAATTACTGTTTCATTTCTGCTAACAACTAGTCAAGTGGCCTCCTTAGTGTGTCGAATGAGAATGATTGTGCTGCAGCAGTGGGACTATTGATTCCTGGAATCAATAAAGGAAACTTGTTATATTCTGCTTAACATCTTTGTTGTGTGTGCGCATTCATAATTCAGTTTCCTGACAATGTTTACTCTGGTCCATGTGCCATTTCAGGAAAAAAAAAGAGAATTATTATGCGGGAACAGAGAGTGTGCTTTTCCACTGTGTCTTCAGAGAGAGGGATAGCGTTTCCTGCCAAAAACAGCAGCAGCGTGAAGATTAAACTGTGCTGAACCGGGAGCGAGTGTGAGGGAGACGTGGAGGCAGGAAGCAGCTCAGGTAATGAGGCTTACAATTACAGCAGCCCTGATGAAAGGAGCCATGCATAGGCTGGACCAGGCTGCGACTGCACTGGGGAGCGCTGTGCTCTGAGCTCTGCTGAGGTGAGGTCTGTGTTGAGCTCTGTTGTGTGCTCTGAGCTCTGCTGAGGTCTGTGCTGAGCTGTGTGCTCTGTGCTCTGTGTGCTGCTGGCCAGAGAGGCAGGGGCTCTAGAATGACCAGCAATGGGTTTGCATTGTTTATATGGACCCATGGTCTTGCACTGCTTTACCAGCGAGCACGGGTAACCCCACTGGGACAGCACAGGCATTTTAAAATAGGAAACGCTGCTGTACCATTCTACCGATGGCTGGCGTTGTGCTCTCACCATTGCCTCGTAGCACTGCCCCATTGCGAGAGGGCTGTGATTAGCCACATCCCAAGTGAAGGCGGTCCGCTCGAATCCACCTTGCTGCTCAACCCACTGACTGGCATTCAGACTGGGCCCAGAATTCAATTCACTTTTTAGGCTGGAGAGGGAGAGAAGGGCTTTGAGCAGCTCTTCAAGCAGTGAACACAGCTGATTAAGAGCAATGTTATTTAGTGGAGTAAAAAAAGAAGTATCACTTTACATTCTCTCGTGCCCTAATTGCAGGACTTCCCTTTAGTTGAAAAATGCCTGGAAATAGGCCCTCTTGTCTGTGTTTAATAGTTTGTGTAACTAATTCATTATATTGAGGTCTTTTTACATCATTGTTCAGGGTTCATAACAGTGTGATGATTAATAATGAATATCATTTAAAAAGCCATCACTTTACCAACAAACATTAGGCATTCATTAAAACATATATGTTGATGCCTATATTTAAACATGGAGACAACAGGATATCCAAGGACAGCAAACCAAATAAAATCCAGGTCAAACAGTAGAATTAAATAACTATTCTTTCTTTATCAGTGTACAGTTCCCTCAGGTCAATTTCTATTAGATAAAGTGCGGTCCAAGCTAGAGGAGGGTAACTCAGAATAACTTATTTCTTCCTTTAAACTTGGTGATCGATTGTTAAGATCAGTAGCGACAGTGCGGTCTGGGAACGAGAACGAGCGCTGGAAACTCTCATGGTGAAAAACAGGTTTGAGAAAATCAGGTTTCAGACAATGTGACGTGGAAGCTGTTACTCTACAACTGGCATTATGTAAATAGAGCTAAACAGTCTGTTTGTAAATACCCCAGAAGAGAACAAAAAACCCTCAGCTGAAGGTAATTGTTTCATTTGTTTTCGTCAGTGTCAGTATTAGGCTGCTTCCTGACGCAAACACACCGTGACCAAAAAGAAATTAGTAGATAGGCAGCTGTCTGAAATTTGGCTCGCAGATTGCCTCCCTTGAGCCCCCAGAGGAGGGTCACTGTCCTCGTCCACGACCAGGATTTGCATGAGGATTTGTTTCCCAAATCAAGAGGCTCAGGTGGAGTATTTGAAAGAGAGGGAGAGCAGATTGAATCACATCCTGGTTTTGAAGAGAACTGCTTTACAGAACTGACTCACTTGTGCTTTGACCTCACTGTGAATCTTAGAAGTTTGCAAAATAGCTCTGAAAAGGAAGTACTGTCCTGATTAGTCCCTAAAGGGGGATTCCACCAGTTCACTGCTAGCGATGTGTACGTCTTGCTCAACTGACGACTGTGTCTCGTAGCAGAGCCACACTAAGCCTTGAACCTTCAAACCCTCACACAGCAATGACAGCTTAACTTCCATCTCGATCCTCAAAGCTATTTACTAAAAAAAAAATTCCATAAGAACACAAATTAGTTTGAAAGCAAATAAGAAACAACAAAACCTGGAATTATCCAAGCTGTTTGTTTTTGGTTTGGTAACTTTTTTGGGGGAAAAACTACCTCTAGTAATGATTTGGACTAAAAGGTTTTGAGAATCGCACCCATCAAATCACGCCCCCGTTTTGGGTTTGCAGTTGTGGGTGGGGCGCTGGTGTCCCGTCCTGGACACGGGCTGCTCAGTGCAGGGTTGACAGACTGGATAGTGCCGAGGAAGGTCTCCCAGTATTGGGGATGCATTCCGGACAGCACTGCCGGGGCGGGATTCCGAACATTCCTGGAACATTCCTGGTCCCGCGTGGGGTGCAGTGTGCAAGGAGAGGCAAAGGGGGTACTGTTTCCAGCACTGGAACCCGGCCAGCTCCAGCAAGCTGGGAATATCTGTGTAAAATATAGCCGAGCTTTCTTTTTTTTGATATACAGTAATGCAGCTTACACGGAGACAGGCACACTAAATCACATGGATTATGTGTTCATATTTTATTGAATTTCTTGGTTCATTTACTTTGTTTCCAACAAAGGCATTGTTCTGACTTTTAATAAACAGGCATACTAACAGAGACACGGTCATCCTGCCTACTTCAGTATTAGCCGAGATAGAAACAATCTTGAACTAAATGCCACGTTTCTATCCTCACCCTGTATAACCCGGTCGCATTGAGTTCCAGTTCTGCAGAAGTTCATTGAAAGCGCTGTGCTGCGCATGGAAACAAACAGGAGCTGATTTCAACCTGAACACAGGTGGCAGATGGAAGCCGGGCTGTAGAGAGCGTTGGGGTTAATATGAGGTCTTTTGAAGTGGCCGGCGAGCCCAAACCCCCTTCCGTACAAACCCTTTGAGCAGGAGTTATATACTTCCGCTTCAGCTTCACAGGAAACTCCACAAGGTCATTAAAATGGAACACCAGGCTTCAGTATACATTACATTCGTTCATGTGCAGACTGCAAGCCCCGAACTAACATTAAAGCGAACGGCACGACCCTTTGCATTAAAGCATGTCACAAATGATTTACAACGAGATCATATTGAACCTGGAGGTTTCGAACTACATTCATGGGGCTGTGTTTTTAGGTATTTTTTTCTTCTGAAATGGATGAAAGCCGCTCTTGTGACGCTTTTCTGTTTTTATATTTCCTGGAACTGTTAGCCTTGCATAAATCGTCATGCTGGTTTAGCTGTGTGCATGGTTGTGCTGGAGCGATTGATCCTGTGGCTGCTATTATCTCTTAAATAAGAACAACACTGTCCCCCAGGAGTGTCGAGGAGGGCTCAGAGCTATTGTACATTGTCTGTACCTGCACTCCCCCTCCATTAATAATTTACTTTGTTTCCTGCAGCAGTTGTCTCTGCTAATCCCTTGCACATTAGGAGCCTTTTAAGATAATGCTGCCGACTCCTCTTCCTTGCAGTCTCTCCTGAGGGAGGGAGGGAGCACCCCACAGTTTTCTGACCACTTGAATCCCTCTTCAAATCCACGTACCAGTTCTGGGTAGGAGGTTTTCTCCATCTGTGTTTGACAACGATACGTAATACCCATGTGATGGAGAGAGGGCTTCCAACACAGGTGTGGTGTAACTGTGAGAGCAAGATGAACAGCTGTGCCTCTTATAAATATTTGGCGGATGTCTGATCACCCCCTGATCCCCCCCCCAGTGCTCATCAGGGGGGCACACAGATTGTACCTCTCTAGACTCAGCATGCCAGTCACATAGCGAAAACAGTCGACTCCCAACCCTACAAGCCAGACTGAGACCCCCTATCTACCCCAGCCTCTGTTCTGACAGCTGGAGGAGCCCTCCATCATGAGATGGGGACGGGACTGGGGAAAACAAGTAGGAACATGATCATTTTTGCCACTGAATACATATGAAGCAGCGCCTGTTTTAATAATCAGATCATCCCAGCACCTGAGCCTGTGTCCTGAGGGATAAGCCCAGTTAAGCTCAGCTGTTAGCAGTTAGGCTCATGCAGTAGGACAGCCTGGCATGGCTTGAGGTAATTACCATGCATGAAAGGGACCTTCCATTTTAACGAATCTGTGAACGCCGAGGCAGGGCCAGCATGTTAGTTTATTTAACTACAGGATCCCACCTGGAGGGCACTGCTGGTATTGCTACGTGCAGGGAAGCAGGCTGCTGCACATGAATGCACCTCAAGCACAGCGGCATGAGAACCAGATTCGAAAACTTCGGTTCAGAGCCCGTTTTGATCTCCTCGCAGATCAGTTTTAAAATGTTTCAAACCTGGCTCATTCCCATTAAACTGCAGCGCAAGGGGAGTGTTTCTTGTGAAGTGTCCAGTGAGCTTGTGGCTGATCTGGGGGTTGAATCAGGGATCTCTGTCCCCTGCTCTCACCCTGCAGCCTCGTCTCTGTAGCTGGATTACAGTCTAGCTCAGGTTAGTGCAGCTGCTTCCTTTTAGTTACAATGCAAGAAACCTAGATGCATTGCATGTTATAAGCCTTTTTAAATTTCTTCAATAGCTGTTTTCTTTCAGAGATCCTGGAGACTGCCGTCCCCAGTGCGCTAAGCTAATGAAACCCCCCCTCTCCCCACACCCCTTGAATTACATTCACTATCAAAAGAACAAAGCTAAATCCATACAAATGACGAACGAAGGGAAGAAAAGAAATATGAATACATGAATTTTTTTTAATCCTCCTAATAAAATAACAGGGTTCCCCCTGCCGGCCCCCCCAGAGAGACAGCGTCGTTATGATCCCCCGCACCGCTCGTCCTGCATGTACGGGCTGTCAGAGGGGGGTCCCAGACAGGCAGCGATGCCAGGCTGTAATTAGCCAGACAGACAAGCATCCCGCGGGTACCAGCTGTGCAGACTGCAAGGACACAGATTTTGCTCTCCACAGCCCCTCCCTCATTATCAGGAGCGCTTTGATATCCAGTTGGAATCGGAAGACTCCAGGGCAAGGTGGAGAGCGAGTAAATGCACAGTCTCTGGAGACCTGGGTTCGAGTCTGTCTAGGGAGGGGCGTGTCACACGTTTGGTGGTGTCACCTAGTGGACAGCGGACAGTTTGAGGTCTACGTTAGTGGCAGATCTTAATGCGGCCGCCCTGCAATGTGCCTGATTTCTGTGTAAAGAAGTGAATAAATCCCCTATAGATGAAATCCCCAGCTTGATCAATCCAGTTAAAGGGCGGCACTATTTAGATCAGCCACTGATTAGATCATTAAAATAGCTCCTGATATGATGCAAGCCTCAGATTAGAAGAGAGAGCCAGGATTGGACAGCTGGGAAGTAGGAGGATGTTCAGGTCAGGATCAAGGGTCCTGGAGGTTCTTTGTGGCTTCCCTAGCGTAGCTGCTCTCCTGCAACACATTGGACTCCCTCGTCTTTCATGGGCACTGATATTCAAAATCTAGAAACATGCAAACACAGCTATACCTGCCCAGAGCGCTATTCTTCCCTTGTGTGTATTGACAACCGAGAGCTTTTTTTTTTTTGGCAGCGACTGTACATTTCAATACATGCAGATTTTCTGCGTCTGACTCCACTTTCCAGCACAAACATTTTTCAACACCAAAAAAGGAGTGAGCCAGTCTGCAGTGCTTCATCATGCGGGCTTTCAACGGGCTCCAGACGGCTGCTGTCTGTAGTACAGTAACAGCCCGAGCAGGTCTGTTGTGTTTTGGCATGCGAGGGGTGATCAGCAGTCCACGTTGATTTCTGCACGACCATTCAATCTCAAAAACACTAAAACCAAAAGAGTACTTGCCAGCACTGCCTTGTAAACAGTACTGTTCCACACAGAAGCCTCGTCTGGGGGGGTGGGGGGGGGGGCCTCGCTTTATTGAGCCGAGGGGGAAACTCGGGGGGAAAGTCAAGTCAGGAATTACACCGGTGAAAAAAGGCGGGGGAGTTTTGCCACGATCCCTAAACCACAAGCCAGATACAAATTTTGCAATGCACTCCCTCTAATTGCATGTTAAGTTCTTTGGCACATCGTGTCTTAGAAACTGCCTTTTCTAATCAATTAAAAAGCTATTATCTGACAAATCAGCTTTATATTAGTGCAATACATTAACATGGCATGTCACTTGGACAGAACTAGCCTTGTCTGCCTAATAACACCGGCTCCACACTTAGCCCCCTTCCTCCCTCTCGGCCCTAGACCCTCTTCTGCTTGCTCTTGCATCCAGAGAAAGGACAGCGAGTTTCAGCAGCATGCAGGGTCGCCTGGGGTCTGCTCCGCGTTGCCACGGAGACGCAGTGGAACCTGTGTCGCTGTGTTTGGGTTGCTTTGTCCGGTTTGTGTGTCCGGGGGGGGGGGGGGGGGGGGGGGGGGGAGCCCTGCTGTAATTCTCTCAGTTATTGGTTCTTTTCAATGGTTCATTATTGTCAACGCTGTGTCCCGCTTGCTAAAAAAAGCCCCTTTGGCGAGCGGTTTACACTGTTTAAATCACACTTGTCCACAGGAAGCACTGAGCTACAGGGAAAAAAAAAAAAAAAAGGTTTTCTTCTTTTAAAAAGTAGTTTTTTTCTCCCGTCCCGATTGCGCTCAGCATCAGATTCCAGAAACAAAATCGTGGGAATCCAGATTGTTTTGAGGTTGTTTTTAACCGGGTCACAAAGTTGTTTCAATTATTTTCATCGGTTGACGAGTTGTTAGTCAAAGCCAAATAAAGAGGTTCTCGGTTGCTAGCTGCAGTGTGTATTGATCGTGCTTCTGCTGCGCTGCCCAGCTGCTTCATGCTGCAGTTAGGCAGGCATGTTGACAGCAAAGCTCTGTGTTCCTGTATAACGGTCCTTGACTAATTCACTGCAGTGAGAGAAGAGGGAGCGCTCTTAATAGAATTCTAGAATGTGCGCATTAAAAGTAGTTCTCTATACATTATGCAATCCGGAACTAACCAAAGACACAAAGGGTCTGACACTACAGTGAAAGAGCCATACCAAAGGAGCGAAGATATTGATTAACTAAACACACAGGAACGCGTGCTACGCTGCACTCCCGAAGAGAGAAGCAGTAGCTAGCAGTTACCGAACTAGGACGGTGTCTTTGAGGAGCATAAAGGGACCCTTGATTAGTTGTTCTGTCTCTCAGTGTTTTTTAATCACATACCTCGTGCCCCCCCCTTTCTGTGAGGTGCGGTGATGGGAGTCCGGCTCGCTCCAACAAGGCAAGCTTGTGTGCCAGCAGGCAGCTTTGTCATGGGAGCTGATGCTAGGCAGAGATGCTATTAATAGGGCAGTAGTTACGCAGGCAAAGATCTGATATCTACAGTGTATTCCACGTGACCTTTCCCTTTTATGGCAAAGTTAACGTTGTTATTGTTGGTGGTGCTGTCTTCTATACACAGTCACTACAGTATGGAGAAACAGAAGTGCTTTTCTGGTGAGTGCAGGACAAGGCTGTTGATGACTAAGTGGCTACTAAGCTGGCCCAGTAGTATGAGCAATTAAGAGATATTTGGCTAAAATTGCTTCCCCTTTAAGGAGTTGTTGTTGTTCCTACTGTACATCTAGCTTTAGAAGTGGAAGGAAAACAAAACATTCAAAAGGTAAATTCTGGAGGGAGGGTCACATTGGATCTGGAGCTCCCACAGGAGCAAAACTGGCAGGGACTGCTTCCCTTCACTGTGCTACAGCGGACCCTACCGGCAAGGCACCTAGTGAGCCCAGGCAGACTCCGGCAGGGCAGGCCTTTGTCATCCAGAGGCCGGCAGCTCACTACCGTGCGCTCTCGAGTTCCTGGGGGTAGAAGAGGAAGCTGGCTCGCGGGATGCTCACTGAATCTTCATTTCTCCTGAGCTGTGTGGGGAATTACTGTGGTGAAGGGAAAAAAAAATATAGGATATTCTAAATGAGGGAGAAAATCAGCAATAAAATAATTGGGCACTTTTACATTTCCAAAATAAATTAACAAACGTAGACCAAGGGCTGACATCAGCAGTGTGTACACAGAAGAGGCGAGTCCGTGTCAGGCAGGCAGGTTGTGACTCATTGACAAGGCTTTGTGTGAAGAAACTCATGTACAGTAGCTTGAGGACAGATTGGTTTCATATAGGAGTGTGCTTGTTCAAAGGACAAAGAATAATACGCACTGTGTGCTGTACCGAAATATCACCAAATGCACAATTCTTTTAAAAAAACCTCCGGTCGTGCCGCTGTCTGTTTTCTTTAGGGTTGGCCCAGTGCTTCAAAGGGCATCTTGATTTTGGGGAACAGTGTGGTTCTTTGAGAGGCCTGTGGTGCCACAGTACCAGTGGTTTGAAGGCAGCGTTCTCCGCGTCCCAGGGAAATGTGTTCTCAACGCAGAGGAGCCTTCATCACACACAGACGCACAGAATGGTCTCTTTGTTACCTAGGCTGAGGGTGGACAATTGAATCTTTACAGCCTTCGTACAAAAAAAAAAAGTAAAGAGCAAAGAACCTTCCTTGCACCCCAATCTCCCACACCCTGTATGCAGACCCTGGGCGATTTGTGCCCTTTCAGATCCATCAGCTTGGAGTCCAGAGGTCACGGGATCACAGGGTCATACCTGTAACCATACAGACCGAGTCTGGACCGGACCAATCAGAAAGATTGCAATCACGAGAATAAGAGTCATATAAAACACTAACAACTGCTTACTCTGATAAACGATCGGGGAGCCATGCATTCCAACTAACTATAAATCACCATCATTCAAGAACCATGAGAGATTCTGAAATTAGACCCAGAGAGCTGGGGGAGATAATTCAAAACACATGGGGCAGACAGAGGGAGTTTGTTACCAGTCAGACACAATGCGAGTGCCTGTCCAAGCACCTGCTAGGCATTCCAGCAGCAGCTGTGTGGAGACGGGACCGTGTCAGCAGCAGACAGGGCTGAGGCGAGGTTACCTGCACAGCAACGGCACACATTGCACACTGGATCAACAACCGTGTGTTTCTTAGTGGCTGAGGAGGTGCAGCACTGCAGTGTAGCCGTGCTGTTCTGTTTAGAGTTGCAGGTGTATAGAATGGTAATGGAATGCTGCTCCTTGTACTAACTCCAGCAGAGCATTTAGATTTGCACAGGATTTGGCAGTACAGCGCATTAGGGACGGATTACAGCGCATTACTCCCAAACTATCGGTCCCTCCAATTGCAATGAAATCGTGTATTAATATTGGAGAATGCTGGGTAGATAATCTAGACTGGAATTGCATTCAGCATTCCTGCGATAGTTTTTCCTGCTCAATTTTATGGTAGATATTTAAATCATCAGTTTAGTGCATTCTTGAATACCTCCTACATTCCTGAACGTACAGTAGTTGTAGCCTCTGCCTGCGTTTCATTTTAAGGGGCATTGTTTTTCTCTTAGCAGTCAGCTCTGACACACTAACGTGTTTATGTTTTGTCAGAGATTAGTTCATATGGTAAACTTTGTATTTGCTATTCAAATAAACCTAGAAATCACAACCTGAAGTCGCTTGCAAAATGTTTCTAAATCCTCAAAATGGGCCATTAGACATGTTACAAAACATGAATGATTTTTAAAAATTAACTATTAACAAATGCTGAAACATGTTTGCTTATATAGGAATCTAGTGGTTAACAGTTAATATACCAAAAAAGTTTATTAGCGAGTGTGTTTGTCTGGTGAAGGCACTAGCTTTGCAGTTTGCATGCAAGTCCAGTGGAACTAACAAGGCCTGGCTTTTCACTGCACTTCAAGTATTTTTTTTTTCTGCAAAGTATGAATAAGTTGACTCTTTTAAAGCGCAGTCTCATGATGTTTGCAGAGACTGATATAATCAGATAACCAAAAAGGTCGTGGTTCTGGAGCTGCTTGGACGCGTTTGTCTGGGGAAAGCATCGAACTTTCTGATGTTTGTTTGTCTTTCTTGTCTTTCTAACAAAACTAAAACCAAAACCAAACCGTTTCACAGAATATCCTCGACTGTGCACTAGTTTATCATGGGAGACATTATAGCAAAGTGTAGTGCAGCATAATGATGCAGCACGGGCAAGCACAGGAAAGCACAGGCAGGTATGCAGAGGCACACTACAAGCCAGGGTGAACAGGAATACTCGAAGCCCTAGAGCTGGTAGCTAGCTGGATGTAAAATAGAAGCTGGAAGGGTTTATGAGAGGGGTGTGATTGGACTGGGGTGAGGGAAGGGGATGTACTGTATAGGGGACAATAGCACAGTTTCAAAGAGGGACAGACAGAAGAAAGACACTCCACTGAGCACAGCCAGGGGGAGAGAGGAATAAAACAGAGAGAGGAGAGGAGAGGGCCATTGGAGTTCAGGAGGGAGGTCTAGACTGGGGAACAATGGTACAGGATTCAATAGGGCCAGCAGGGGGTGTGCGAGTGTGTGAGTGTGTGAGTGTTTGCTGGGAAGGGAATGGCTAAAGCTCTTGAGTGTGTGTGTGTGTGGGCTTGTTTACCCCTTGCTGTATACAGTATAGAGATCTCAAAGGACTCGCTTTGACAAGAAAGAATGAACACACCTAAAGAAAGGGATCTTCTCTTGATCTGCTTGTCAAATGTTGCACAGCAACGAGGTTTCAAAAGAAGAGGAAGTCTTTTAAATGCATTTATTTTTGTTTGGAGAGGGGTCTGCTGTCCTGATTGATATACTGTACAATACTCAGAGCTTGAGGATCTGGTATTGATTGGAATAGTGCTCAGTTCTGGTATTGATTGGGATAGCTCTCAGTTCTGGTATTGATTGGAATATTGCTCAGTTCTGGTATTGATTGTAATAGTGCTCAGTTTGATAACTATTAAATATTGAAGCTATAATGCATGACAGAGGGATTTGGTATGTAACAGTGCCTAGTCGTCGGTGTGGGGTGGGGGGGAGATTGGTTTGTACAAAAGCCCCTTTGTTCCATATGAACTATCAGAATTTACATTTGCTGTATTGCTATTTTCTATGCCAGTGCCTCTCCCAATAGCCATGCCAGCCACGTGGAGATCCTTTATTAACAAGACGTATACTTTCAGCTCTCCACCTGCCATCTATACCCAGTCCAGATGTTTTCAATTAAACAGCAGCGCTTTCTTAGAGAGAGAGAGAAAGTCTATTTAAAAGTCACTCTGGCGCCGAGGGGCCTCGGCTGCTCAATAGATTCCTTTATTCTGGTTGTATTTTGTCCATTGAGCTTCTGTCTGCCCAATAAAGACTGTGGGAGGAGTACGCAACCTCACTGTCACACAGCGCCAACACTAGCAGCCATCCGCTTGACTCCCTTGAAGGTAAATCAGGAGGGGCAACGAACAGGTGTCAGAAGCGTTTGTCTTCTTTCTGGCTTCGTGGTTCTGGCGTTTGCAACACTTTCTCCCGACCGCTCATTCTTTTATCTTCACTACTGATTGGATTGTTTCCGCCGCGCTGCTTGCCAGCTGTAGATTTTAAACTAACACTGAGGGTTTCTCTGTTATTGTTTCTTGACAATTTTTCACAATAATTCTACAATGCTTTCCTTCACGTCGCAGTTAAAGGGGATAGCTCTGGAAATACTGAGAGAGACCGAGAGAGAGAGAGAGAGAGAGAGAGAGAGCGAGGGAGCGGACAAGAGTCAGACAAACAAGCTTGGGTTCCTATGTAAAGGGCACACAATGGTCCTAGGTGGCGAACGCAAAAATAGTCAATGAGTGGGGGAAGACAAACATTATGGGGTGGTTTCACAGAGCTCAATTAGTCTTCCCTAAGGTAACATTAGGCATGCCAAGATTAGTGCTGATGAACTAACTGCCTCTGGGAAGCCTTAGCACAGTCCTAATGGGGTGCGAAATACCTTTACTCACCAATTGACTGAATCGAGTCACCCAGTTGTGTTTTCAGTTCCACTCCTTTACTCACTGTGATCGATTTGTGTCTTGTGGTTTTAACATCAGCTGTTGCCACGGTGAGCCCTGAATTCAACTGCGACGTCACGGCAACAAGCATTGAACTCTGAATAATAAATAGATGCTGTTAAAAAGCTTCCCGGTGCAGTTCCAGCCCCAGCTCTATTCAAGTCTCTTCCTGAATGCGGTCAGCATGTTTTCCTCAGGCACCTTCTCTCTCATTTAGTGTCGTTTAGGGAACACGCTCCCAAAAAGGGGGATTCTCAATCCCAGGGAAAACACTGGGGAATTATACTCTGCTAAATAAGCCCTTTCTTCAGTGCATGTGGTGACGCACTGGAACATGGTGCAGTGCTCTGTGTCTGACAGTGGACTCACAGAATTCTTTACATAACAGCCTGGGTCCTTTTCGGCTGCATTTTTACTTTAGTATCTATAAAGAGGTTTAGGGATCTGCTCTGGGGAGAAAGTGTATACAGACAGTAGAGGGTGGGTGATTGACTTGGGTACTCTGTAGCCAACTGACTTGATGACTAGTTAGCCAGTAGGAAGCAGAGATGGTTCTCTTGCAGTTTCAGGGGGGGCTGTGTTCGAAACCAGTGGCTGTGGTCGGATCCAGTGGGTGTGTGTCTTGTGATTGTGTGCAGGCACCCAGAGTACACTGTGTAGGAGGAGCTGGAAGACGAGGGAAGCTGTAAGCAAGTGGAGAAGCATGGCTTTCAGACCTGTCTCCTCTCCGAGTGCATTAAAAAATAAGCAAAGACAGTTCAAAAGGCTGGCAAAGCAAGCAGGGGGAGGAGTGCTTCGAGATTTATTCTCTTCTAATTGTGTTCTGATGAAAATTTCCCCCCAAAATTCTCATGTTTTTTTTTTTTTTTTTTTAGAGGTGTAGTGATTCATTGTGATACATATCATATGGCGACCTGCATATCGTGACACTGATCATATCGTGACATTAGTATCGTTACACCCCTAGTTCCCATTTCTAACTACTCTGTTGTATCTGGCTTGCAATGTGCGCTACCCTTATAAAAGCTTGCCCCTGTGAATTTGCACGATCATTCTTCAGTTGAAGAGGCTTCCCGTTTACAGTGTTAACATGCCTGCTTCAATAGCCTGTCCTGTGTGCCTGTGCAGGGGTGTCGGCGGAGGTGACAGTGTCTATGAAGGATGTGGTCGAGGTTCAGCTCGGAGACACGGCGACTATCCAGTGCACCCCCCACTTCTCTGAAGAGACCAAGACCGTGCTGGTGCAGTGGTTCATTGTGAGTACCGGAGCCTTTCCGACATCGCAGGGACTGGGACAGGCTTGTATTTCTCCTCTGAATCTTTCATTTCCACAGCAAGCAACCTAAAACTAATACGAAACAACAAATAGAATATGCTGTTTCTGGTCGGGTTACTTTCAAAGGTTTTCCTTTCTCTAATCACGCTAAATGACAAGATGCACAGCTGAGTCCAGACCGCGGTTAGCGTCCAGACTGCGGTTAGCGTCCAGACCTCGGCTAGCGTCCAGACCTCGGCTAGCCTGAGCACCGGTCACCCTGGCGATGCTGCTGACCTCTGTGTTGTTATACAGATGGGGCTGGACCGCAGGGAGAGGATCTATTACACGGATGGCACTGACAGCGTGGCGGACAACGGGACAGAGTACACTGACCGCATCAGCGTGCAGGAAGACTACACCCTGGCCATCAGCAACGTGGGGCTGAGCGACGAGAGAGCTTTCATCTGCCAGGTCGGGGGCATGTCAGCCGGGAACGGAGAGAACCGCACAGAGCTCAGAGTCTACGGTACGAGAAGAGGGTGGTCATGCACGACACACAGCAGGGCTGCTTTACACAGGCTTTCTGTTATTCACTTACTCAATCACTCGGGTTCTTCTACAGCTGGCCATTTACTTTTGTCACCCTTGTTTAAGAAAGGAAAGCTTTTTTGAATGCCCCACCTTCCTCCACTCAAAGAGGCAAAGGCAGCTAGGTGTGGCTATTTTGCATTGACCACTGCTTCACAAACGAGTGATGTATTATCTATTAGTGTGCACATCCATTGAGACTAGGCTACAGTTACTAAAATATAGCCGTCTGTGGGGTTTCTTAAAAAACGTGCACTGATGATGTCACACTATCAACCTTACTCGATGATGTCACACATTAGTGATGATGCAATGGAATATTTTATTTATTTATTTTTTTCCCCAGATGCCCCAGAATTCCCTGCAATTGATGGCACACGTTCCGGGCTCTCAGTCTCCAGTGAAGAAATACAAAAGGTATGGATCTCTCCGTTCCTCTCCCTCTCCCTTAAATGGTACAGTTTTGTATACATTTGATCAGTAAGGATTTTGAACATTCTCATCCAGCTGTAGAGTGCGTTTCTCGTTCGGAACCTCAATTCCTTTTTTTTTTTTTTTTTTTGTCAAGTCTGATGGACCCTCTGAACAGGATCATTACAAATGAACTTGAGTTTTAACAAATGTTTTGTACTCATGTCCTGCAACGTAGACCTAACGAATATAAGGAAGCGATCTATATGCAAGTCCTCGCTGCCTGTTCTCTTACTCTGGGTCTGTGTTGTAGGTTGCATCCTGCGTTTCCAGAAATGGGTACCCAGAGCCCAAAATCACCTGGTACAAAAACCGTTCCCCGCTGCAGACTGAGGAAGAAAGTGAGTGTAGCCGATAACTTCTTATAGTCGACAAGGTCCTGAGGCAAGAGACAGCAGCTTGCATCCCCTAAAAGTGAATCAGTCGTGTATAGGGTCAGGGTGTAAGTGAGATCTCGTCTTGTGCAGCATAATACGAGACAACCTAGACACGACAGATTAACTAATAATGATGAAGCATAAATGCACTCATTTGAAATACGATTACAAAAATAACGTAAAATAATTTTATTGCCTTAGCATTTTAGAACTCTGTCGTGTGTCCTTTGCACGGGATGAGATGAACTGGATAATTGACAAGTGCTAAACAGTGATTGGTTGATTCCTCGTCAGCGAGTTGTAACTGTAGTCCTGTGTGCTGTGAAGCACGTCCGTTCTGAAGGGCATGCTTGCTGTTGTACTCAGTCCTTCAGTGTGCTGTATGTGCTGCACATGCTTATTGTGTTTTGTGCTTGTTTCTCAGAGACGGTGGTCATGTCTCAGGTGACGAAAGAGGCGAGCGGTCTGTACACAGTCAGCAGCTCTCTGCTCTACAGGGTGTCGAAGGAGGACGTGAACTCCACATTCTACTGTGAGGTCAGCTACAGGATGCCAGGAGCAGAGAAGATGATGGAGTCCAGAGCCATCAACGTGACTGTGCACTGTGAGGCTTCCCTCGTTCACTACCATTAGCAAGTGAACAATGTGAAATCCCCAGACAAGTGCGCTAACTGCGTGTGTGTGTGTCTCTCTCTGTTTACCTGCAGACCCCACGAAGCAGGTGCTGCTGATCAGGGACTCCCCAAAAGGTTTGGTGAAGGAGGGGGATGAGGTGGAGCTCCGCTGCATCGGAGACGGGAACCCCCCTCCCCCTTACACCTTCCACAAGCTCTCGGTGAGGGACGCCCCCCTTTTTTAAACCTCACTGTTACAGAATGGCCTTTTTAACCCTTTCATGCATGGCATGTAATAAACTTATTTTTCATTGAAAAATGTTTAAATTTTTTTCCCATTGCTTTATACGCCTCGTCCTTCAGATGAGAAGTAAAACTGAGGGCCTGTTGTAAGTGACTCTGCATCAGCAGTTGTAGATGAAGCATAGTTCACCCCCTCTAAGTCGCTCTGGATAAAAGCGCCTGCTAAATAACCAATTGTTAATAATAATAAATAATAATAATAATAACATGGGGAAAATATTGCATCCTCATATGAGGTCATCATGCATTTGCGTCTCCCACATGTCCCCAGGTAAGGGCTGAAAGGGTGAATAGTGTATTTTGACATGACCATGGTAAACACATACTGCAGCAGTGTTAGAATGCACACCTATGGCATGGTAAGGCTAGGCAAGGCTTAGACAAGCCCAGTTCCGTAGTAATGATCTCTTGTCCACACAGCCCAGCAGCGAGGAGGAGGAGGACCTGTCCGTGGACACGGACGTCCTGATCTTGAGGGGGGTGACGCGGGCTGACAGCGGGGTGTATCGCTGCAAGTCCCTGGACATAGAGACCTTCGAAGAGCAGAGCTCGGAGCTCAAGGTCCTCGTAAACTGTGAGTGAGAATTGCCGGGCGGTGAAGGGCACAGAATCACACAAGAGAAACGCTTCACAGTTAAAAAAAAAAAAAAAAAAAAAAAAAAAAAAAACGGGCACCCGAGCATTCCATCAGAAACCCTTTCAGCAGCTTGTAGTTTTAGCTTCTGAACTGGATCAGATGAAGTTGCCTTTGCGTTTGTGTAACTGGTTTTCTATGCAGGGAAATTGAAATTTCTTCAGCAGCGCTCCAGACTTCCAAACGCAACACTGTGTACCCCGTTTCAAGCGTATTTATGAAGTTTAATGATGTGTTACAGAGCAGAGCAGTAACTCTGACTGTCTGTCCCTCCCTCTAGACCTGGACCCCATCGTTCTCACCCCCTCAGGTTCAGCTGAGCTCCTGTTGGGTGAGACGCTGGCAGTGTCGTGCAATGCCCTCAGCTCCCAGGAGACCAGGGTAGTCTGGATGAAGGTAAAGCACGCTAACCACAAAGTACCAAGAGAAGCAAAAGAACAGCAGCTCCTAGGGTTTAGTTTGGTAATTAGAAACACTGCGTTTTCACAATCTGGAAAGAATTCAGAAAACAAACCTTATTTGGAAATGCATGTAAGATTTCTTTTTAATTCAGTAAAATTGGGGCGGGCTGTTCTTAATCTTAAATGTTTAACATTGTGTTTCCTTTGCTTTCACGGAAGCCAAAATGGCTTGTAGTTTTCACCCTCACTGTTATAATGATCAGCAGTACTGTACACAAAGCCCTCCCCTCCCCTCCCCTCCACTCCACTCACCCGCACTCTCTCCTTGCCTCTGTCTCTGGTACCCCAGGATGGTCAGGAGATGGGCCAGGGCAGCACCCTCACGCTGGCCAATGCCAGTTTCGACTCCGCCGGAGATTATATCTGTACGGTTACTGTGCCAGCGGTGCCCGGGCTGCACAGGAGCAGCTCCGTCAGAGTCAGGGTCCTCGGTGAGTCACCATTCTCCTACCCAACATCCGGCTCCAGGCTGAAATTAGAATCTGTGTGGAGGCACTGGGAGGGAGGCAGTGTGGTCTAGTGGCTAGAGCAGAGGGACTGGGAGGGAGGGAGTGTGGTCTAGGGGGTAGAGCAGAGGGACTGGGAGGGAGGCAGTGTGGTCTAGGGGGTAGAGCAGAGGGACTGGGAGGGAGGCAGTGTGGTCTAGTGGCTAGAGCAGAGGGACTGGGAGGGAGGCAGTGTGGTCTAGTGGCTAGAGCAGAGGGACTGGGAGGGAGGCAGTGTGGTCTAGAGGCTAGAGCAGAGGGACTGGGAGGGAGGCAGAGTGGTCTAGGGGGTAGAGCAGAGGGACTGGGAGGGAGGCAGTGTGTCTAGGGGGTAGAGCAGAGGCGTGGAGAGGGTTGAAGAGATTGAAAGTGAAGGCTGTGCTTGTTGCTGTAGGGATTCCTGTTGTGCTCAAGCCAGTTCAGCTGGAAGTGCGAGACGGTAGTAAAGTCAACCTGACCTGCAAGGCGACCGGATTCCCAGAGCCAAGCATCTCCTGGAAGGTCTCCGGCACTAAGGTATGTACCACACACCGTTCAACCCCAGATTACTCAACCCTTGGACTGAAACTTGCAATCCTATTGGCTAATACAGCATCACATGACGCATGTGTTAATGCCCACCAAACTGTGGCTCAGGGACTCAGTTTTCAGTAGATACTTGTACAGTGCAGCACACAGCACATTGCATATGTAGTATAAGCATGGGGAGTTGAGCTTTACTATTACACGTTTTATAAAGGAAGTTTACTTCACTGCAGTTTGTGGTCTGTGTGGGAATCAGGGCAGAGAGCACAGTCCTTCCCCAGAGAGATGAGAATGTAAATACTGGCGGCCCTGCCAAACTCATTTGATTATTGTTGCTGTTTTTTTTATTTTAAAGAGCATTTCCCAAAGAGTGCTTAGAAACATTCTCTTTTGGTAAACGCCTGCTCTGTGCTTTCTAATGAATATGTAGCAGTACCCAAAGAAACTCCCAGCAGTGTAATGGGACCGTGTCGCTTGTACTTTCCAGGACTACCAAGAGGTGGCGCACCATGTAGACAAGAACACCGCGGTGAGCGTGATGTCAGTCATTGTGACCCCTGACCTCAAGATCACCTGCAATGCCTCCAACTCTCTGGGCAGCGATGAGGGCCTCTTCGGCATCGCGCTGAGTGAGTTCCGCACACAAGGGCCCCGCTGATAGTGGGATGTCGTGGGTTACAGGCGGTCATTAATGAATATTATTTTCTGTTTTGCAGTTTCTGTGACACCGCCACCGCCATCCCCCTCCTCCACAGGTAAGCTCCTGTTATTACTAACACAGTAATTACTGTAGCAGGGCTCTGTCTTCTGAGCTGTACGGACAGCCCTCTCAGATTAATGGAAGCTCATGCAAAACTTTATTCTGCAAGCTGTTTGATGCACTGATCTGCATATTCATGAATGCAGCAGTGAATTTACTAATGGATCAATCTGTTTATTTATTTATTCATTCATGAAGATTGAGGCGTGTGGAATTATGTATTTATTTATTTGCACGCACTAAACTTCAAGTACCTGTGTGTGAGATTGTCAGTGTTGATGAAATGAGCGGTGGGATAACTCTGTGCTCTTGTGGTTTGTCCTTCTCGTCTAGTTCAACCAGTGAAGAAAGGTGGGTGCCCTTACCTAACCCTAACCCCCTACCCCCCAGCTCCACTGAAAGCATAGCCTAGGCAAGCATGACACATCTCAGAAGCAGAAGCATGGCGCACGCATGGGAAAGGCACTGAAAAGCACTGAGCACTGGGTCTGTAACTGGCAGTCCTCGTTCTGTATAACAAGTGCAGCATGTGAGCGCAGCATCAGATCCTTCAGCAGAGACCTCCACTCTCCCCCTTTGCTTTTATTGGCCTCGGCTGGCATGCCGTACTCTTGTTGCTCTCTCGCTGGTCCAGCACTGGCACAGCAGGTTACAGACACTGACGAACACTGAGCTTTTTTCAGTGTTTCTAGGAAACCCGATGATAAGTGGAAAGTGGAAGGCCGAGTGCTCAGCACCTTTTGAACTGCTAATTCTCCAAACAAAGAAATAAACAAACAAACAATCTAGCTGAGATTTAGTTTAGGGGCCTGTCCTGTCTAAAGTATTTTTTTGAGAGAGAGAGAGAGAGAGAGAGAGAGATGTTCTGGACAAGGGTCTTGATTTATGAGTACAGTGCCTGTTTGTTAGCGGTTTCAGCAGGAAGAGAATCATGCCCTAATGAATGCAGGCAGGCAGGGGAGTGTGGCTGCTGGGAATCTGCTGACAGCTTGCAGAAGGAGAGGCTCCTGCAGCCAGACAGATGGTAAAGGAGAAGCAGGCAATAGCAGTGTTAGCTGTCACTCGCTAGCCAGCTCTGATAACAGGGCTTTACAGGCATTCTCTACACCTGTCCTGCACTACCTTCCATGCTCCATAAATAGGGCTGAAAAGGGCAGCTTTGAAAAGAATGCTACAGCAGGCATGTATTTTCATTTAAGAATAGAACGGGGTCTGTTCAATTGATCTGAATACCACCTTCGTTTAGGAGAAGAGCACTTTGAGAAAAGCAGCGTGTTTGATCCCGAGTTCCCACGTGAACAGCCTGCTGTTTCAATGGCACGGAATACAGCCCCGCTGTCTAGACTGAAGGCGTTTGCATTGCCCACCCTTGCTTTCAGCGCACGCCGTTGTCTGTGTTTCTCTTATGCTTCGTGTGCCACATTGCCCAGTGCGCGCCGCCCGTGCCTGACTCCTGCCCGTCTCTTTCTCTCCAGAGGGCAGCGGCGTGATCATCGTGGGTATCATTGTGGGCATCCTGCTGCTCGCCATCCTGGGCAGCGTCCTCTACTTCCTCTACAAGACGGGCAAGATCCCTTGCGGGCGCTCCGGCAAGCAGGAAATGTGAGTCCCCAGACTCCTCCTCCACCTCCTGCAGCTACAGTTCCAATGCTGTTTCATTACATTACAATATCTCTTCTTACAATTACACACATTTAACATACCTTCCCATGGTAATAAAGCTCAGTGAGAGCATGGCAAAGCATTGTAAAGACCAGCAGGCTATGGTAAAGCAAATTAAAAAACATAGCAGACCAGGCTGAACGATTTTCAATGCACAGTGGAACCGTGCGGAAAGTGGTAGAATTCTACAGGGAGTTGTAACCGCAGCGTGTGCTTCGTGTTTGTTTTCCACTCAGCTCTCGAGCAGACTCTGGGAAAGACGACATCGTTGTGGAGATGAAGACAGACAAGACCGAGGAGGCGGGGCTACTACAGGGTGTCAACGGTGACAAGAAGCCCCCTAGCGACCAGGTAACTATGGAAACTCAGCTCAGTGAAAACAGACTGAAGCATAAAATTGCCTTTTCTCGTAATGAGAAAAGTAGGAAGCTTACTTTTTTTTTGTTGTTGTTTGGAGTAGTGCGAGAAGTACATCGACCTACGGAACTGAGGGAGCGAGAGAAAGAAAGAAGATTCAAAAAGCAGAACGGCCCGTCCCTCAACCTTACAGACCCCTCCGCTCCTCACACTGTTCCCTATTATTCCATAAATCCTGCTAAGCCCCCTCCCCTCCCTCTCTCTCTCTCTCTCTCTCTCATGTCTCCTGTGTGAACTGCTTTTGCTACTCTCCCCACACTCGGTACAGCCGGCCTTGTACTCTGAAGAAGGCAGCAGCAGCTGAAGTGTTTGCCTGCTCGAATTGTTTCTCATAGTCTGGTCTGCTTGCCTGCCTCTTGAAGACAGACAGGAGAATTTGAATCCCCTGGAGAGGGAGAAACACACCCAGTGCCTCTGGGAAAGCAGAACCACAAGGACTGCATAGAGCTTGGATTCAATCAAAACTGATAGCGCCTCTATAGCAATGGGCAAGTCAGGTTTGTGGACTACTGAAATCTATTACTGTACCAAACACTGTGGTGTTCTTTGCACAATACCCAGATAGAGCAGCTCTAGAACTGTTCTCGACTGTATCATGGCTACAGCGCCGCTGTCATTTTGATTGGACCCAAGGCTGTCGGGTTTTGGCAGACTGTTACAGCAGCTCGAACACACACACACAGCCCGGTTTCGATCCAGTGAAACGTTTATCCAAAAATACACACGGAGACGACAGTAGATCGAACCCATTTCATCAGTAACCAGCTATAAATAGCTGCAGACCCTGCGAGCTTTTCTCAGGAAGTGGTTCCATACTTCAGGAACACGTTTGTGTAACGGGGAGATTGTCGGGGGAGGGCTGCCTCTGCTCTTGAGAAAGGAAGTTGTGGCTCGGCTGTTTCTGAACCCGTTTCTAATGAAGGTTCTGTTATTTCACTCTTAGTAAATTCATCCCTAGTTTTACTCCCTTCTGAAACTTGTAATACTGTGTGAATAACCATGGTTAAAGAAGTCAAGGCTTATTACTGTGATAGGATTGCCAGTACTAGAGCTCTGGTTCAAACACTGTATATATTATAGAGCCCTTGTGAGAAAAAGGGCACTTTGCATTGTTAGAATCCCCCAGAATGAAGCTTTGTGTGAGTCTCTGCTCTTCCCTTTAGCAAAGCCTGCTACTGTGGCCCGCCTGTGTGGTTTGTATATATTTATAGTACACAAATAGAGTAGGTGATGGTTGGGGCTGATGAAGAGACAGAGGCCCTGTAAGGGTTAGCATCACGTTGCAGAACCCTAATTATCCAAAGAAAACTTAAGTAGCATTAGCACTGAATTGCCTGTCGTTTTCGGTTTGAACCCAGGCAGGATTTAGGGGTGGCTTAGAGAGCCGAGCTGCAGCGTGGAAGGTAGGGGGTTGGAGTAGCTCAGTGGTGAGAGCACTGGGCTGCAGCGGGGAAGGTAGTGGATTGGAGTAGCTCAGTGGTTGCTGGGTTGCAATGTAGAAAGCATACTGCAAATAGGAGGTAGCTAGCTTTATTTTGTTTTGTGTCTCGTTTCTGTTTTTGAGTTTTGACTCGTTTTATTATTGAGTCTTGAGTTCTACTGTCATACACGGAGAGGCTGCAACTCTTACTGTCTGTTACAGTCCAAATTCATCAGATACAGCAGGCAGTGCTGATCACAGTTCTGTGTTTCCACTAGGCACAGTGTGCCGGAGAACACGCGTGCCGCGCTGGTGTCGCTCTGTTTGCAGCCAAAGCCAAAGGAATGGAAAGTATTGGACCCTGCCCCTGATTGAACAGCTGCCATTGGCTGACGAACACCAGGGTTGCCTTGGTAACCCATAGAATTATAGCAGAGCAATAAAGGTACTCGAACTCAAACCTACTGTAGCTGAAGAGTTTTCACTGTGGTTGAGAAGAATTAGTAAATAAACTGTGCCTTGATTTATTATTATTTTTTAAAATATGTATACTTTTATTTTATTTTTTTTAACATTGACGTTACTGTTGCAAAATATAAACAAATAAATAAATAAATACACCTCTGGGGCCTCTGAAGTGTATGAGCTCAGTTTAAAATGCCACATCATTCTAGTTTAGTTTTTATAAATATGTGTTCTTTGCGAGTGTGTGTAAATTTTAAGACCAACTTGTGAATTGATGTTTGCTGACTTTTTATTTTTTTGGGGGAGGGGGGGGGGGGGGGGGGGGGGGTACTAAATAAATACCAAAATAAAAGCGTGTTTGTTTATTTTGTGTACCTTGCAATTTTATTTGTACTGACAGTGGCCTTTATGTTTAACTGACACTGCATTATAAAACAGTGAAACCCATTATAAACAGGCTATTTGTGTGCACTTGCATGTCTTACTTCTCATGGTCAGACATATTTGGAGACTGGATCGTTTGCTTGTCTGAAGCTGGGGCTGTTTTTATAACAGCAGTCTGGATGGTCGCAATTCCATTCAGAAAGGCTGTAGAAAGTTGATTTCTTACAGCTGTTTTCACGGGGTTCAGCTGAGAAGCAGCTCAGTGTAGTAAACGCGTCTCTCTGCTGGGTGTAGACAAGAGCGCAGTTTTGTGCCAGTTCTCATCAGCTGCCAGATCCTGTCTAAGATCGGTCAGGTCAGTCACAATTCAATCTCGAGGCTCTCCGGCATAGTTCAATGCTTTATATGCAATTCTAGATTCTTACCTGGAGCCAGGTGATGCAGTGGGCTAGTCTCTGTCTCCCGTGGAGGAGTGGGTTCAAATCCTGCTGATTCTTTGCCTTGCCTTGCCTGAGAGAAGAGTAAAACTACCTTTTAAAAAAAAAATGAAGACCGCATGATTCTTTGTGTGTAACTTAACTGTAATAGTAATGAACACTTTCAGTCTATTCTTGCACACGGTTACACTCTTTTAGAGGGGTTTATACATGCAACATTGGATAAAAAGACAACACTCTCACCTTCCCTTTGCTGTTGGCAATGGGTAGTGCGTGTAGTGAACTTCAGCGAGACAGACGGGGCTTTAGCTTTCCATTCTTATCCAATGCTGCCATCGTGTGGCCACCTCGCAGAACTGCTGGTTTAAGTATAAATTTACATTAAAAAAAAACCCAGCTCACTCATTTCTGATTGGCGCACACAACTAGCGAATCAAACCGAGAAGCACAATACCTCATTTGCATAGATCCTATGGTTGCCCAGTAGGTGCAAAGCGGGTTTGCTAAAGCATATTTTAAAATAGCATTAGAATAGACTTTACCTGATTCTGTTTAACGGTATATAAACTACATACTAGTGATCAGGGAGTTCTTATGAGTCATAAAAAAATTAAATCAGAAAGTGGTCACGTAGCTGAAACCAGTGACCGGACGTGTGTGTGTGTGTCTGTCAAGGAGCTCAGATTTCTGAACCTTGGAATCGCGGATGGAAATGTTGGACATGTTGTTTGTTTATTGGGCTGTCAGACAGGGAATAGTAGATGTTGCTGCCGTCACCTAATACAGTTTGATCGCGCACAGCTGGTTAACCATGGTGAAGCGGTCCAAAGCAGGGTTTAGAGAGAGAGATCATTTTAAAATTAGCTGACACTTAGTGAATTATGTTAAAGTATTTAGTGCCACCCAGTGGATACAGTCGCCACATTAAATAATGGATGCTCCATTTTCCCTAAAACGAACTGAAAAGTTCTCAAACTTCACTTCTAATTGCTAGGAGAGTGCAACGAAAACTAAAAGCAAATCCGTCCACCCGAGCTGTTCGGATACGCGAACACCATCCGTACCGTGAAACCGCTCAGAAGAACATCAAGCAGTCAATCCTCCGGTCTGGCTGGAACCCAGAGGCACTGGACTGAATGCAAACCATCTCGATGCGAAGTGAAGGCAGCGCAC
This sequence comes from Polyodon spathula, assembly GCF_017654505.1. Taxonomy (NCBI): domain Eukaryota; kingdom Metazoa; phylum Chordata; class Actinopteri; order Acipenseriformes; family Polyodontidae; genus Polyodon; species Polyodon spathula. Next base: position 20,487 of record NW_024472760.1, on the reverse strand, counting down.
CCCTTGTGCAATTAAAGCATTGAAATAAAATACATGCAAAAAACAACCTTGCACAATGAACTTATTCCAGTTCATAAATAATAAAAATAAAACACATTAAATGCATTTATTAAAAACCTTTTTTTTTTTTTTTTTTTAATGACAGAGGTGCATAAATTCCAGAAAATAAAATAAAAATACACAATGTAGCTCTGGGGAGTACAGCATCAAACAAAATTAATAAATAACATTAGTATTTATCCCTAAACAGTTAAATAAACATACATATACAACCAGATGGGAAAAAAAAACACAACATAAAGGGTGCTACTCTCCCGTAGGAATATTTACCTTCTAGGGATGTTATTTTATAGATTTTAGGTTTTTTTTTTTTCTTTGCACAGGCTGCATGACAATTAAATACTGCTGTTAAAGACTTCTTCGTTTTTACGGTTTACATTAAAATAACTAATAATAATAACAACACTTGTAACACTGATATATATATTATATGAATTGATATTAGTTATTTCCAGCAAAATGTAATATTAATAAACAATAACAATAATAAAAACACAATTGATAAACACGTTTCTAGGTTAAAGAAACTAATCCTGCGTCCAGGCTGACCCCCACCTGACAGTAAGCTTCTGGAGGCTTCTGCACAACTCTGGTATCTCAGTATTAAACAGCTGCTCGCTCCTTGCACTCCGCCACTGAAAAGCAGACAGTGCTCTCAACGAGGGGCACGATTAGCTCTCAGGCATTCATACTGTGTTATTATCTAACCCCCTCTAAACTCAGTCCTACAATATTCTATCAGAAGCTGGTTATTCTGGAATTATTGACACTAGAAGATTCCTGGCCCCGGGTCACCCCTCCTCTGCCACCCACTCCCTTCACACAGCTTCACTGCTGGGTCTCCTTTGTGTGCTATTCATAAACCCAGGCGGCTCTTATTTGAAATGGCACACTAATAATAATAATAATAATAATAATAATAATAAAAAGGAATGCTATTACAAAAGGGCAGGGTATTGTTCTGCAGGTGTCAAAGTTAACGAAAGGCAGGCTATGGGAACGCCAAATGAAAGGATGAATTTATGAATGAATGAAAATAGCTACTTTCAACAACTCTATATATCTAATACAAATCAAGGTCGATTTCTGCATGATCCGTATTTAGATTTGCCTTCAGAAAGAAGTGGATGGCCTAGGAGCCACAGCCACATCACCCTGTACAAGACAGCGTTACTGCAAGTCATTTTAAAACTTTCCTATTATAATTACATCCTAAAAAAAAAAAAAAAGCATTTTTTAAACCACCAAGTTGCAATGCATCTTAAAGACAGCGAAGTTATTCCGATATTAAAAGCAAGCTGCTTCTGTTTCTCTTAATGACTCAGGAAGCAGGGACGGGGGTGTGAAAGAGCTGCCCAGAGTACTTCGTAGACCACATACTGTCCCTTTATTTAACCATCAGTGTTTGCTATACCTCTTTGCTATGCTACACCTCAAAGAGAACCTCTTTAAATGCAGTATTTACCGGGATGGAAATAAGACTTATATTCTTGAACGCATTTCTTTCTCTACTTGACCTAAGCAGCCAAGGGGTTTAAAAAGTTAAGTTAAAAAGACCTTGAACACGTAGTCAGATTTTAAAAATTACATAATAAATTAATGAATTAATTCAAAACAGTGAACCTGCTCCCACGCAGACAGAAAGGGCCCTCTGGTGGCCAGTCTGAGGATGACTCTGCAGAAACACAGCAAGCTGTAAAAACAGCCTGTATCTGTGGGAGTTTGTTTAATTGGTTTAGTATATATTAGTTGGTAAGCAGGCAGGTCTAGCTAGGCACGTTCACCACAATCACACCCAACACTGTATCCCAGAATACAGAGGCAAAGCACTCATTTTTATTTGTAAGCAATACCTAGACAAAAAAAAGGCGTCAGTTTCTCAAAACTAAATGTCCCCCAGGTCTCACCCCTCTGCCGTTCTTCTAGCTAGACCCCACTCCGGCTGGAGCAAACAGTTTAAAAGAATGAAGCTTGGCACCTCACACAGTGTTATTACACAGAAAAAGTTTAAAAACGTTAACTGCAACAAACACAGGACAAAACAAAATGACCACTTATATTCTACACATCAGTAAATTACACCCTAATATTTAAAGTCACAGTACCAATGCACATATCAGCAAGTGTAGTCAACTTGAGCAAGAAACTCTAGCAAAGAATATTCCAGTTGAGAGGAACCCTAACCAGAGCAATCCCACTCTACTTACCCATGCACCACAAAAGCCAGCCTGCATGTCATAGTTTGCTTTCATGATTTATTTATTTGTAAGGCAAATATAAAACAAAAACAAAAAAAAAAATAAAAATAGCCAAATGCATGCATGAACAGCGTAGTTTATCTTTGCAGGGATCTTACTGCATCGCTGCTTCTTTGTATTTATAATTTAGATGGAAGTCAACGACTTGCGTCTTATTTAAAAGATGACTGCAATTGTTCTTTAAGGTTACAGTGTTTTGAAAAGAAAAAAAGCAAGAATTAAAAGTGAAGTGGGGCGATTTAATCTATTTTTTTCAAGCTGTGTCTGTCGTCTTAAATCCATGCTCCCATACGCTAGATTGAAATGTTTAAAACTGACTGTTTTAAAAAAACATCTCATCTATACTAAAGAAGGCAGCAGTTTCTTTGGTGTGCTGCAACAAAATGTATTGATGGGTCCAAAAGTCAAGTTATGACAGACTGAAAACTGGTTAATAGCATAGGAGCCCAACACAGAACAAAGCATCACTTCACTACACCTGTCTAAAGCATTTCAGAATTACAAATGAATATAATTTTCAAGTACGCTACACGACACCAACAAAAACAGTACTGTCACTTAAGATAAAACTACAAAATATGAACACTTAAGGCATTTTGTGGGGGGAAAGTTAATTAGAAATTCTATACTGTACAAACATGATCTCTATATACAACCTGCAGTAAGCCAATCATTATGTTTCTCACCATTAAATGGCAACCATAAACAACACATTTCAGCGGTGCAATATTTCTAAATACATGTTTATGAATTGCCTGGATTAGTATTTTAGTAATATTTAAGTCTCATGGATATTATTTAAAATTTTGGGGGGATATTATGCTTTCCTGAAATGGGATCAACGAAGTTATTTGTATAACTTCGCAGTCTCGCAAATGATCTATTTTTGTATTGTTTTTATTTTATTTTTAAAAGGAGGGTGATCTGAACGGGCTGGACTCCCTACAACATGTACTGTACCTACCCTACACTGCTCAAGCATTAGCCAGTAGAGGGAAAGTGCTCATGAAACTTGAATCCCAGGCAGTGCAGTACATCAAGGGTTCAGAGTACTGCACAATACTCCCCGCCTGCTGCAGTCACACTGGAGTCCGTTCCAGAAACACCTCTCTGCTTCGTAACCCTCACCCTACACCAGCTGATACATGCTGACAAAAAGTTCTCATCTCAGCAATTTAGGTTGTTTTCCTGGTAGACTAATTATTTGTTTATGTAGGAGGCTTGCAAAAAAAGGTTAGTTTCTAGTAATTTGGTCTTTTCAAGCAGACAGTTCCTCCACACGGGTAATGCAGTACTGTGATATAGCCAGGAGATGGCAGTAATGCTTCCAGATTGAAACAAAAAAGGGTCACACATCACATACTTGATACTGTGTACATATAACCACCACAGCAGCCTCCAGTTTAGCATAAATACTTTCTACTTTGAGTGCATTTCATTCATTAGCTTTAGACCCTTACTTCATACATTTGACTCCCCCTAAATTAATATTTGCTTCTAAAAAAAAAAAAAAAAAAAAAAAAAAAAAAAAAAAAAGACACATCTGAGGTGATGGCTCAAGCCAAGAATGACAACCCAGCACTTCTTATTGGTAGCTCTAAAACAAAAATACTCAACACTAAATGTTTTTTTTTTTGTTTTGTTTTTAAAAGGACCCAACAGCTATTTTATGATGTCCTCCCAGTCTCCACTCTAGCTTCAGAGCAAGAGGACAATGCACCAGGTGTGCAGACCAACCTGGTTTCAAAACCAATCACATTCCATACACACTTTAAAGAACGACCCATTAAAAAGGACGTGTAGAAAACAAGGCATTGCACACAGGATGCAGATTATGGGCTGAGGGACTTCAAAGCGGGTTCAGATCCACTTGCGTTACTGTTGCCTTTCAAAAACAGCTAGCTTTATAAACACATCCATCCATGCAACAGGACAAAAGAGATGAATCAAGAACTGCAGTAAGGGACATTTCTACAGTCATAGAGGCACAAAGTCTCTACTACCTTTGAGGAGATGGTGTTGCTCCCAGAACAGACTCGTCTGTAGGAGGCTGGCCTCCTTTGAGTTGCACACAATATACAATGTTAATCTTATGTTTGTTATTAACAAAATATAGATGATGATTTTATTAAATTATACCTTCTATAGCTGTCTGAACCTGAAATGCTGGAATGGAGCTGTTTTGTTTTGTTACATCAAGCATCAAAACCCTTTAAAGCCAGAATCTTAAAGAGTAAGCAGCGGGGTTCCAAAAAAATACGGCGTTGCACGTCCCCGCGTGCTGCTACACTGTTTAAATAACGTACTTGTTATTTTTCTTTTCGCTGTTAAAATCCCAACCACTTTTTACACTTTAAAGTCTGTTTCAAAGCTCTTTTCAAAACGTCCGCTCTGGAGCACTAGGGTTTGAGATCTGTCCTCTAAATCACTGCAGGAAGAGCGATACATTTTAAAAAATTCAAAATGAACATAACAAGTGCTCTGGCATTTCTGTTCCGTACCACGTCGTGGATCGTTATTGCCGAGTTACCTGTTTGGCAACGTGGGCAATAATTCTGACACTATTGGTGCACTAGAGTGGACGTTTTGAAAAGAGCTTTGAAACGGACTAAGTTGTAAGTGTACAAAGCTGTCAGGATGTTGACAATGAAAAGAAAAAAAATACAGGTACGTTATTTAAACAGTTGTGGCAACATGTGGGGATGTGTAATACTATATATTTTCAGAACCCCGCTACTCTAAGCTACCGTACCCCGGTCTGTGGGTTTGAGCGGGCAAGCTGGAGTCAGCTTTGCTGCAGAGGCAGTCTTACAAGCAGTATGGGACCGACAGAGACACAGAAAGAAAGAGACGGGGAGAGGAATCAGAGAAGCCGGGTTACGTGAGGATGTGGGCCGTGGAAGGAATGGAGACAAATTCTCTCAGGATATTCTTGGCCATTTCGATATTGTTTTTCGCAATCAGCAGTGCCTTCTGAATGTCCTGATAGGAGTAGCCCTGGCTCATTAGGTTGTCTATCTCGCTGGAGACGAGGGGGTTCGCCGCACCTCCGCTACTGTTCTGGGGGACAAGGCTCGGCCGACGCTCCGAGTTTATCCGGCGAGGTAAAGGCTTGGGTGGTCTCTCTGGTACTTGACTGCCATCTGCAAAAGCTACCGAGAGTACAGACAAGGTTATTCATTTTTGGTTAGCAGAAACAGTGAATCTATAGAGTGCTGCAAAAAGGAAAGTGGTCATTCACTTTTGCTGCTTCTGTAACCTGGCTTTCCTTATAAACGTCAATGAATTATCACTGCTTTTAAGACTGTTTGTACGTATGTTTTGAGTTCATTAATTATATAGATGGGTTTTAGATTGTAGTGCTTTTTATAGGTGTATTATTTATTTATTTTTATTTCTTGCTATCCAACAAGCAAGCATAAATGCGGAAATGTCCAGCTGATTTAACACAGAGACAGCGCACTTTCACAAAGGCAAGTTTTATTCTTACCGGTACTAGGAGAAGCCGCATCACTGTCCATAGACAGTCTGCTGAAGGCTGAGGTGGCGCTGGAGATGTCAGACAGTGTGCGTCTGGCTGGAGCCAAGGGCAGGGGAGGCTTGGGGAAATCGTACCCATTCTCCTCCTCCTCCTCCTCTTCCTCCTTCTCCTCCTCATCATCATTGTCAATCTGCAGGGGGCCCAGACCATTGGCAGAGGCAGCAACAGCAGGGGGCAGATCTGTATAGTCTAGAGGGAGAAAAACAACAACAAAATATTAACCCGTCTTGTACTGTAACTGAATGCAACTTCTACACAAGACACACTAAGCTGAAAGGTGATCTCGGATGTGTAATAAAGCTAAGAGTAAAACCTGTAAAGCCAGAAACTACTGTATCGTTTCTTTTAAACAAGTGAATGTAGGCAACACATCGTCGTAAGAACACTCACTGTATAGTCACACAATTTGGAAACTGCAAACATTACACATCAGACTATTGCATTGATGGGAAACAAATTCCCAGCATTCTGAATCGATAGTACATGAACAGAGACAACCAAACCAAACAAATTCTACTGCCAGCTGGATTCAAACTCAGAGCACAGTCATCAGCCCATCACGCCCCCCACCCACTCAGTTCTCTCAAGTATGTAGGACACCAAAATGGAATGGTTCCTGTGGACCCCGAATTTCCCTGTTCAGTAAACACGCTTTGGTTTCATCTCTCCTTGGCTTCCTTCTCTGGAGTTTTAAAACAATGGCGTTCCAGACTCCTTTACACACGGGAGCCCAGGGCAGCGCTCATTTCTTGGACGGCGTAGCTAGATTATTCATACAGTCCTTGTGTGAAGAAAATAAAATTACATTACCAGAGTCTCTGGCTTGCTGCGTGCTAGGACATAAGGCCTGGGCCTGAATGTTATACATGGCTTCGTACATCTGGGGACCCTCCACTTCCATCTCGCTCACTGCGAGTCTGTCAATAGAACAACATGAGAAAGACAAGATTTAATTCAACAACACTGTTATATGGGATCCATATACCTCGGCTACTGAAAATCATTCAAACTAGAACCATCTCTGCTGCTTACCATTGTCCAGTAATGCACACAAACCCCTTTAGTATTGTTGCAAGCGTGAAAGAGTGAAACCAGAAGCACTCAGATCTGGCTCCTTTTATTAAAACAATAGGAGGTGTTTTTTTTTTTTTTGTTAAATTATAAAACGCTAATTCTACATAATAAAACACTAGAAATGGAATCAAAACTGATCAGAGATATTCATTCATGTGATCCTGGTGTGTGAAAATAAAGAACATTGCCATGTGAGCCCACTGAACAAGCTGCCCTGTATTTCACATCATTTCAGAAGGGTTTTCTTTCCTCTGGCAGAGTTTATTATGCTACCTTCTGCACTGTAAACCAATCCTTACGCCTACCATTTGAAACGATGTCCAGGCAAACAGAGTGCTTTCATTGACTTGGGTTCATTTTGGTTTACATCTTGAGATTTACGTATTAGACCCGTCACGACAAGAGCAGACAAGACATTGTCACATTTATATATAAAAAAAAAAAAACCAAAAAACCAAGTACATTTACAAACATGTAGGTGGTTATTCATTTTAGTTACACACAAATACACAGCTCTTTTTACAATGCAGCAGCAGGCACATCTGCATACGACTGGGAGTTTGCTTGTAAAGGCAGACAAGGCTATGAAGAACAGATTTCAGCGTAACTCCTCACCTGGAGTTGCGAGTGGCAGGCTGGCTCACTCTGTGGTTGAGCTCAGGCACGGCTGTGTTTGGCGGGGGGAACGCTGGCCGTGAAGAAGGAGACATGTACTCCGATTCCTCGTCCGACGCGTCTTCAGCTGCCAGGGATTTCAGAGCAGGCAGCGGTCTGTGCACGGATAGGAACAGGAGTGATTACATTCTATTGCAATGTGTGTATTTAATTAGGCACACTGGGTAATATAGTGCATTACTTCAAGGGGGTTTTGTTGCTGCTTTAAACCAGCAGCTTAATTTCGTTCTCAACAACGCTTGATAAATGCATCCCATTATGCCTTCTTTAAGCGTGCATACAAATATGGGCACTGAGATTAACAAGCCAGATCTTTGCACAACTAATCCTCAATCTATTTGTGGTCTGTGCACAGGAATGAAAGTGATGCTGCGGACACAGTTCCCAAGAGCCATCCCCAGTGCTATCAATTAATCATCCATCATTTTAAAACTTCTAAAACAGAAAGCATTACTAGCTTTCCAATAATAGCTCATTACGGGCCTTTCTTTACGCATGTCCCTAACGAGATCTGATGGCTCTTAATATAAAACTGCAATGCAAGAGCCGTAGAAATGGTTTGAAAAGCATGGATTACAATGAGAGTACTTAATTAGACCTATTGGGTATTAATACAGTAGATTCATGTTCTGGGTTGTTGCTACTGCCTGAAATGACCAGCTTAATTTATTTCTCAAAAATGGTGCAGGCTGCAAGATCTTGATAAATGTCCCGCTGTGCCTTCTTTAAGCATGCAGAGAGAAATGAGCAAGGCAAGCAACCAACATCTACTCTGTAGAAGTAGTTCAGAGTTACTAAGCTTCAGTGCAAAGGTTGTCCTCTCCACTTATGAAAGGAGTACTGCGAATCCCAGGAGCACACTTTCATTTAGAGCAGACACTTTATAGACAAAATGTCATAATGCTTAAAAAGACAGAACCGTGCGACGAGAGACTTCATACCTGCTTGCAAGGGCATAGATTGCATTGGCAGAGACAGACGGCTTCATTTTGGGGTTATCATACTCCTGACTCACCGAGGCACCAGTGCTGAAGTTCTGAGAGACAAGAAGATCACCAAGACTTATATTAAGTGTTCCTTCTGTACTCCTAAAACCCACAGGGATAGTGTGGAAGGAGGCTGCAGCAAGGTTACATTGTCCAGCGATCTTCAAAGGACAAAACCATTCTTACAATTAATTGTTTTATAGTTATTGGGCCCCATTAAATCTATAATTCAAAAGACTAATTACAACAGACTTCAAAGCAAAGTCAGCCTGACATTAAATACATTTGGGCTTCTTTAACAGTGCAGAAGAGTTTAATGGATACCAAACTAAAACAAACATTTAAAAAACACAGCCTTTACATATCACGCATAAGTTTTGTGAACAGAGCAATACATTTTATTACAGCAAGCAATACTATTGTATAGGCAGCAAATTCATGGACAGTGTTTTCTGCCAACGCCGAACGATGCAATGTTTCCTAATTGGTATTTAACCTTGGTAATTTGCCGATAGCTTTGTCTAAGAGATTGCTTTTATCTTGTTATATCCTAGGAGAAAAACAATACACCACCTCTTCAGTTGTCCCACTTGCAAATCAGAGCTACGAATGTACCCTGGATATAAAACCCATTATAAGCCCCCAGTCTCCTACCACTTGGTTGTCCAGACTTAGCGCGCTGCTCTGCCTCTGTGTCTCCGGCCGGGCGTCCATGGTAGAAGGCAGTGCCAGGGGAAGGGAGTGCCTGTTGGACAACTCTCTCCCTGGCCAGTCCACAGGGTTGGGAAGCTGGACAGGGACAGTGGAGGGGACAGGGGCTTTGGGGACAGGCCGGGGCTGCCAGTCCGCTCCGCCCCGGTTTGGGGGGGTTGGGAGAAGCTTGTCCCGGGGCAGCTCTCCGGGGGTAACGGGCAGGGGGCGTCTCTGGAGGCGACCATCTCCCCCTGCGGAGTGCGGCCGGTCTGGGGGAGGGGGTGGAGGGAGGTCTCGCTGAGCAGGGGGCAGGGGCAAAGGCTTGTCCTTGTGATGAGAGGAGGCCTGAGAGAGATGGAGATAGAGAAAGAGAGAGATGATTTGTATTGCTGCATTTTTTTCTTCTAATTATCACGAAGATTCCCCTCTCAGTAAATGGTAAAATGAAAATGACTGTACAAATGTTTTTTAAATTAATTTAAAAAAAAAAAAATAAAAAAAATTAAAAAAGGGCATTCTGGATCAAATGCAAGACTCCTGGATGCTATTGCAGACGTGAATAATCAAACAATGGGCTAGCACACTTAAACACCCAGACTGTACAGCTGTTGATGGGAGCAGGCTGGTGCTTACCTTGGAGGTGGCTCCAGGGCTGCAGGCACCAGGGGGGTTGCAAGGCCGGTGCTGCAGCAGGTCCAGTCGAGGAGGGACAGGTGGCAGGGAAGCCTGGGGGGCCAGAGACATGGGGGATGGGGGGCGCTCCTCCTTAAGAGAGGGAAAATATCAAAGGAGACACATATTTAAGTAATTTGCAACCCCAGTCAGTCAAAGTTGTAAATGCAAAATCCGAGCCATCTGCGTCATGAAAAAAAGTGGGCCTCTAGGACCTACATCCAACTCCTGTCCATATACAAACGTAGGCGTGACATACTGGTGGATGCAAAGAATCAGGTCCTGCTAGTCAAAGCTATCTTGTTTAAACTTAATAAAATGTTTTGTTTATAAATGTAAAATTAACAAGAAAGTTAAAAATAAGCATTACAGTACACCACCAGCCAAAGTGCTCCCATACCTTAGCACAAAATCAGAGCTATCAGTATCATGAGTTACATGTTCATCCCATACCTTTGAACAGGCCAGTTTACTCATCATGAAGAGGGGGTCCTCCAGCCTGTCGTCATCATCGTCGTCATAGTTGGGGGAGGGGGCCCCCTCCGTGCTGAACCACGCCCTGCTGAAGGAGCCCCCGCTGTTATCCTTGGGGTCGAAGGGGTCCACCACGATGGGCTCCGTGCCCTTGATCTCACAGCGACAGAACGGGCAGCCCTGGCCCTCGGACTCCTTCAGAGAAGAAAATAAAAAAAAAAAACACACACCATTAAAACCACAAAATTAAAAGGAACTGTCTTGTCATTGAACTGGACCACACAGACTGCATCCTCCTGACTGACATGTCTCATAGAGGCAACAAGTTCACTCCAATATGGATAACACTAGGCATTGCTGCATTTTGGTTAGTTTCAATTTTAATAGTCCCATTCTATTAAGATATCAGCTATTTGGCATAACAACTCCAAAATAATCATTTCATACAGCAACATTTTTTTTTTAATTAAAATTTGTATTTGAAAAATTCACATCAGAATTCCTTTCTAAGAAGCGTACGAGGCTTCTGGTTCAGAGACTAAATGAGCTGTCTGCTATGCTGAAAATCAGGCTCCATACATGGGCTTCACTGCATATCCACCCACTCAGCTACCAGAGTTCATTACTGTGACAGCCCAGTGCAAGAAGCAGCGACCCCAAGGCCTAAAGGACCCCCCCCCACCTCCCAGGATCACATCAAACACTGACCTGCCACGCTGTCAGACAGGATGTGCACATGAGGTGCCCACAGGGCTCGATCTTCACATCTTTATCATTCTCCGCACAGATCTTACACAGCTGGAAGGTGGAGCCCATTTCACAGTACAGCTCGTATTGTTCCTGAAAAAACAAAAAACTTAAATTTAACAATACTGCCAATGTACCCTAGTAGAAAACTGGGTTACTGCCTTTATTTGAACCCTACAAGTGAAATACATACATACATACACACACAAGCACACAAACATGAGGACATATTTTACAACAGGGCATTGTAGAAGAAACCGTAAGCAGAACACACACCTGCGTGACTTTGATATGATCCTGTGGAGAGGGCTCGCACAGCCCAGTGAGGTCGGGGTTCTGTGTGCGTCCATCGGGAAACAGATAACTGACAGGGAAACAAAACAAGTGCTTTAACCCAAAGATTACATCAAAAACAGTCGACACCCAACGGTTTACTGCATTTCAGGCTTTGTAACAATTAAAACACAGTAGATACAAGTTTTGAAAAATGGTTTGTTTGTTCCATTGATATCAGACTATAGCATGCCCAAGATCTTTGTGGTGGCAAGCCTGTGTTGATGCACAGAAGCGTGATCAGCAAAAACAAAAAGTCTTGGCCCTGCCAGTAATTTAATATCGTTGGCAGATCCCACAAAACGTTTTGGCAGCTTAGTTAGAATTTTAATTCCTTCTGATGTTTTGAGACTTACAATCCTTCCCTGAAGCCGTCAATGAGGGCCTGGAACAGAGGTTTGTTGTGAGGGATTGTCTGGAGAATATTTCCATCAGCCGTGACATATCCTATCGCCCACTGACCCAGTCTTGTGCAGCTCAACCGGAATATATAACTAAAAGAAGAAAAAAACAGCAAAGACAGAATCGCTAAGGATATCATTTATAATTGCACATGACCTACATCCACACATCTTCCAGCACACGCCCCGTGGCCAGGCTGTTCCCTAGGCTCGTTACAATTAGGGCAAGCACTTCTGTGGCTATATATTCTTTTCTTTAGCCACACCAATCAGAGGCCAGAACTCATGCAAAAGTAGGCTGCAATAGCCTAGAATCCACTCAATGACAACACCAATTGGAAAAGCACAACTCATGCAGAAAGGTACGTACTGGGATAGGCATCGCCCTAAGGGCAGAAAGCATATGCAAGCATGGGTAAAGAAAGCTGAGGTGGATATAGGAGCGAGGCATTTGTGAGCACAATAACTTTGTTTTCATACGTATGTGACAAATAGGTATGAACACTGTAATTCCAACTATAACTGATACTCTATCTTAAAATATATATATATATATCTACATTTCATATTAAAAGAAAGACCACAGCAGCTGAGGCTGTCAATGGTGTCAGGTCTGAAGAAGTCTTACCTGCCATGTTTATGGATGAATTTCTGGAGCCTGGCCTTCACCTCATCGTATGTGAGAAAGGCCATGTAGCCAGGGTGCGTGACTGCCAGGCTGTTCCAGTTTCGGAGCAAGGATGACCATGGCTATGGAAAGGCGGGGAATTAAAAAAATAAATAAATAAATAGATCTAGAATTTTACCAAATCTTTAAATGCTCATCCATAACTTACACACAGAAAGAATAAATACATTTTATACAACACACACACACACACAGCTTTTGAGTTGAGGTGAGAGAAAGCAGTAACTATACAATTATGGGTAATCAGGATATGCAAATTTCAGCATTACAAGAGCCAATCAAAATTGCGTGAAACTTGCCAAAAGGCTTCCACATTCACAGCATTTTAAAAACGTCAGAGTAAAGCAGCTGCAGATATGTTTCGCCCTGTTTGGGGCTCATCGGTGCAGCATAACTATACTCCAACTAGTGAAAAGCTTAGGAGAGTAAGGAAATACAAATAAAATATCCCATCCATCTATCACACGCAAGTAACATTAAGCACAATTAATTTTCACCTGAATTAGGGGCCCATTTCAGGTTGTCTGCTTGAACATTTTTGTGTACAGGCTGCAGACAGTATTATAAGGCAACAAGCAACACATGTTTCTCAACACGGGAAGTAGATGTTTCAACATCCCTTTACAGTAAGAGTTACTTCGGTAAAATAGAACACAGAACCCATAGTCTCTCCTCTTTAAAAACAAACCAACTATTGTCCAAATCGACACGTACATTTAAAAAGCAGAAGCAGCCTTCAACCAGGAAGAAGCGACCGCACAGCATTCAGAAGAGCCAGTCAACACCACAGGAACGGATCTAAAAGATCACACTAGTCAACGTGCTTGTCCTCCCAACTCTCTCAGGAGTTTTAACCCAATCGTGAATCTGTGCTGTACAGGACTGCAAACTCACCAGTCACCCCACAGGACTATACTATAAAAGTGTGCGTGCCGATCACAGCTCGACAGTCTCCTGTAAGCAAGTCCAGTTTCCAAAAAACAAAGCTGTGAAAGTACAGCTACCAGCCAGCAGTGTCCAACTTGAAATACTTCTGCAGCTGCTATAAAGAAACTCTTAGTAGCTTCTCCCTTCTCAAGCATTACATTATTTAAATGATACTAAAACAGCTTCCTCTTTGTACTGCTGAAGCGCTACTCCTAATCTTTCAACAACCGTGCCCAACAACTGTGTTTCCCTTCCTCCCCGTTTAAATACAGGTACAGAAAAAGAGCAACCACTTCTTCTAAGGGAAAGAGGTTTTGGAAGATCAATACAGCAATATAAAAATCAAAAAGAGGCAAAAGACTAAATTCAAGACACCTGCTAAAAATAGGATGCTCAAAGTCCACCCTCTTCCCTCCTGAGAAACTGCTTTACCAGACATGACAGATATTTTGAAAGGCTTAACAGAAAGGAGTTTTCAGCTGTCAAAGAGAAATCTGCAGGCGGTCAAGAATTGTCATTCTGGATTGCCACAGTATCGTGTGATACAGTCACTGTATTTTTATTTTTTTCAAACCTGGTTTTAAAACCGCGAGGAACAGCTGTTACCAACTTCTCTATCTCAAAATGGGGAGCCTGTCTGCTTTTAAACAATCAGACATTGGCAAGAAGACTTTGACGTTTCTCATTAAAAGAAGACTTAAAAATAAATAAATAAATAAAAATAATAATAATCTAACCCAGTATATCTACCAGTGAGCTGTAACTAAAGTGACAACCACAGCAAATAGTCCTGCATTTCCTGGTACTTCAAAATGGTTGGATAATCATTTTAAATGTGACTCAACATGACAAAGATTGAGTTATTCAAACTGTCAAGGGAACACACAAGAGGAAACAGGAACAACATGACAGGCATGCACAATCAAATCACACATTCAGAATAAAGTACAATGGAAGTGGTGAAACAATGCGTCACAATGCAGAAACGGTCAGTTAAAACAATGTTCAGAGTTTAGATGAAAAGAAGCGAGTCAACACCACTGCATCTACAACAAATCACCAACATAAGAGCTGTTTTCTAAAAACAAACACTTGGCAAACAGATTTGGACCACATCCCTGCAACTGGATTAAAACACTCATTTGAAATCAAACAATTACTTTTCATACAACCTGTGCTAAAATGTGGATCTTTTCAGCAGCTATACTTCCGTGCATTAAAACAAGACAGTAGGCCCACGGATCACTGCTTAGGAGCGTCCTCCGTTTAGGGAACATTACAAAAAGGAGAAGCTGTGGTACAACAAGGCTATTGTATATTGCTAGTATTCCTCTGCTTTTTCAGCTGATGGACTTATACTTCACCTGCAGCAGGTAACCAAGCATTTAAAAAAAAGACAGAAGTGCAATTTTGCAATGATTTATGATCATAAATTGAAACAAGAACTGTGTCAAATTTCAAATAAATAAAAACAAAAAAAATATCCATTATAGCTACATATAATAAGCTAGGAAGAGAAAGTTGCAGATTTAAATAAAATAAAAAAAAAAAAAACCCTGACTGAACAGGAAGATGTAACAAAACCCAGCACCTTGTTGCAGGAAGACAAGCTGGAAGGAAACCAGAACACCACGTTTGATTTAACTGGAATGTGCCCAAAACCAAACAACTGTGTGCCAGCTGTTCATGCAGCCCCACGGTGAGAGGGAAAAACGCAGCGTCATTCCCCAGAGGCTTTAAAATCAGGAACACAAGCACAGCTACGCATGAAGGGGCAGTGGCGGTGGTCGTAGCTTTTATACGAGTACCAAAGCAAAAAAGAAAGAAACAGAATAAATTCGGGTTATAGGAGTCTGCAGACACATCTGCATCTGCTAATTCACACCAAGCCATGTAGGGTGGTAAAACTACCACTGCACATCCCTAAATTAAAAACAGAAAACAAAAGCAAAGCCGCCACAGGGCAATGGCACACCAGGTGGAACTGTTGGTAAATACGAAGGCAAGCAGAGATTTAAAAAGATGTAATATATTTGCATCTTTGAAATGGTAGTGGATAAAACAACGGGGCTGTGAAAAGGTTCCTTCATCTAAAGGCTGCATCTCAAAGTCAAGAATCTGCACCCTTGATTAAAACAGTCATCACAGGCCTTGAAACGGAGGCGCTCGGAAGGGCGGCACACTAAAGGTCGGAGGACCTTACCTGAAAGAGCCTGGTGAAGATGTCAAACTCGAACACTGAGATATAGTCGTTGCACGCGAGGTCAATGGTGGATTTCAGTGCCATAGCCTCCAGACCGGAGCTGATTGGGTGAAACTCGTGCAGAGCCTGCCGGAATATCTTCCAGGGAACGATCGTCCTGGGAGGGAAGCAGGACATCAGTTCAGGGTCTTCAACCTCGTTTCTATCGCATTATTCGAAAGCAAGAGACAAATAATGGAGTCTTCACAACAGCCTTCAAATACAACTGGAACAATGCACATGCTAGTAACAGAATACATACGCGAGGAGGTGGGAGGAAATAAATAACAATGACAAACAGCACACTTGAAATCGATTAATGAATGAGTAACTGAAGGCTTGAAAAATAAGCCATGAGAATCGATAAATCAGTGAAATCCATTCATTGCAGCATCTGTATCACAGCACTTTAGTCAGCATGCATAGCAATATTAAATGGAAAGCCTGGTAAAGGAGGGTGCATGTGATGAAATTACTCACTTGTCACCGAAAGCTTTCCTCCAGAACTCAGCGGCGTCTGCCTTGGTAATCCTGAAGTTGTCTCCCTGAAACAGTCCGTTCGGAAAGATGGCTTTCAGCTCTGCCAGCATGTGGCTGAAGATCAACGACAGCTTCGTCAGGTTGCGTCTGTTCAAGAAACAAGGTACAAAATGAAAAACGAAAGCACACATATTTGGAAAACCAGTAATATAACAAACTTTACAAAAGGGTGTTCTGTGTTCAGAACACCAATAATTACAGGTGATGTTAAAAGGAAAATCATCTAAAAAGTTGAGAAAACATTTACCACCAGACAAGCCTGAGCTGGAGTTCAAATGCAGTCCTATCAAAAGGGGTACAAAAGAAACGTGGAAGAACTAGAGCTTCTTTGGTTTTGGGATTCTGTTTAACAAAAGCAGCATTGGAATTATATTAGAAACAAACTTGGTAAACCAAAATGCTCTAACATGAAAATGACACTGGGTCAGTGATCTGATGATTTACGCACGTCCACATTTACAGCACGTTTAAAGTTTGCATGTCGAGGAAAATGTTTTTGTTTTGCAAGCACTTTGGTGATTTCTATTTAAAAAGCACCCGACACATGTCCCAACCCAGCCCCCCCCCCCCCCAAAAAAAAAAAAAAAAAAAAAAAAAACCAACACGCTACTGTCTGTTTCCAGCAATCAGATAAACACAATCCTGCTTCATTTTCCAATAACTGTGGGTTTTGGCAAGTAAAAAAAAAAAAAAAAAAAAAAAAAAAGGAAGGTCACTCATGTAGAATAAAACTTATTTTAAATTGGACAGCACGGCAGGGGATTTTTGTTTTTCTTTAAGAAGTAGCTGGATTAGCAGAGCAGCATCTTGCAGCTGCCCACGTCCAACCTTTCATACCACGCATTGTGAACAGCAAAAAAAAAAAAAACAATACAAAATAACACACTAAAGAAAATAACTAAATTCTGTTTTAAACATGAAGAAAAAAAAAGGCAGGTAAAATGAATATTTCACCTACGCTATGCCAATCAGTGGGTTATGGCAAAGCACCAGACACTGCCTCCAGAAGGAGAACTGGCCGGGCTGGCGGCTCATCCAAGCACAGGGAAGCCAGCTCCAGCTCAGCTTGTTGATTTGTATGAGAACGTGGGTGCGAGGGACGAGGGAGGGGGTTGGAAGGGGCAGTTGGTGTGTGCCGCCTTCCTGCCCAGCTGTACGACAACAAGCGAAACTTCATGAAAGCCTGACAGTGCGTTTCAGCTGGGGAATCTTTACACTACCTCTGGCTATGAACTGAACATCAATGGTCACTCTATATTCGGAGCCAAAGAGTTTGCCTTCTCTAAAAAGACTTAGTTGGCTAATCCTGGCGTTCAGTTATTTAATAAAACACACACCACACTCTAGTTTCCAAAGGGAACACCTGCAAAGGTTTTGGGCAATGTTCTTGCTTGGTAGCACACACACACACACTGTATTTGTTCATCTGTATACATTTCTTTAAATAAATCTATTTAGGTACAGAAAAAAAAAAAACCTTTTCAACCTAGCAAGTTTTTCTCATAGTATGTATTTATTTACAGAAATGTTTGTGGTTTTTATTTCCGTCACAAGATAGAATAAAAAAAAAAAAAAAAAAAAAACAGAATCCCAATGTGTGGATACATTTATGTAGGATCCCCCCGCATTCCTGTCTCTTTCTCTCTGTGTTCCCACTCTTGTCAGATCCTCTTCCTCTTTTACCCGACCTTTGACCTGCAGCTGACTGCTCCCTTCCCATTTCCTGTTTCTGCTGATATTGTAATTACGCACAGCAAAGCCAAGCTCCAGCCGCACCAGGAGGCAAGCAAGCAAATCACAGGATTACCACTCCTAATAATCACACAGGCTTTACCCATTATTGCTGAGGCTTTAAACCACAAAGTGATCCACAGGAAACAATGCTTTACTGAGGAAAGAAATGTACTCCTTAGAACTTAACAGTTAAGCCGAATGCCTTTGATATTACTGTATCAATATAAATCTAGCTTGGTTTTCTTAAAGCTGTACCAATGGATTTTTAACCCCTTTACTTCTGGAACAGTTCCAATCCCCCTATATCAGGAATTATTTCAATAACTACACACTGGTCCCTTTAAAACCACTGTACATTACCCAATGCACATCAACATTAAGAGGAGGGTATTGCAGGCTACTGCATGCAAAAGCTTCAGGTGCAATGAAACTACAGTTTAGAGGTGCAAATGCTTACTTCCTGCATGCAGCCTATTGCATAGAGAATTACAGCAGCTGATGTGCACCAGAACCTCTTTGAAAATAACAAAAACAAAATGACCTAGTTATTTTAGAATCTAAACATGTCAGGTTTAACACCCACACAACGGAATGGGAAATCTAGGGCCCCCTTTAAAACAGTCATCACTTCAATGCAGACACATGGGAACCAGCTTTTTACACCAAATTTATCAGAGGAAGTGAGAATGCGTAGCAGCTTGCAAAGGAGCACTGTGTCAGATTAGGGTTAACCCTTTATAAGAACGTGCTGCTGCATCACACAGTCTGCAGCAGTTTTATCTGGTGACAAAACTCAACACTTCACTATATGATTAAAAAAAAAATCACAATAAAATAAGTTGTGACTAACGGCTTATCAGCATTCATAACCATTAAATCAAGTTGTATGGGATTTGCAGGCAAAAAATATCCTACCAACAGTACACACTGTTCTATTAACAATGTATTGCAACCCCCCCCCAGGTTTAATCACAGCTGGATCAGCAGGTTCTGTCTAAAGCTGAAATGAATCCCTGGAGGGGCAAACTAACATCTGCTAAAGGGATGGAATCTCCCTGCTGTACTGTAACATGAGTACCTCCAGCACTAGAGAAGCCACAGGATGAGCTCCCCAAACCACAGAGCAAGATGTGCCTGCAGCAAACCTCCCCACACAGCCAGGGACTTCTCTCCATCTCCAACAACAACCATGCAGGTTATTAGTGCTGATGCATTACTTGGGGAAACAAACAGAAAGGTAAATACCCTCTACTTTAATATTTGCAGACTGAAAGCACCATAGTGACTGATCAAGTAGTTTCAGGGCACACTAAGAACTGAATCTTCCATGCATGTGGAAAACACAAATTGCTAATAAGCTACTCACAGCAAAACTTGCCAACAGAAGAAAAAGCCTTACCGATGTGCAGGCTACTTTATGCAGTACTTCAAAGTTATTCCCATAGAGATGATCAAACAAAGTACAAACGTTCAGGAGCCTTTATCATGTTGGCGAAACAAGACATGCACGCCTGCTTCTCTCCATTAACAGATCTACAGATAATCCTTTGAGAGGGAACATTGTGGGTTTGGTTTTTTTTTGACGTAGTTACTGGTACTTTTGTTCTTCTTAAAACTAATTTTGCAAATGCCCAACAGTTGCACAAAGTATGTTTTTTCTTTTAACTACTATGACTGCGTTTTCTTTGACCAGACATTGACCAGAATAAAGGCATCTGTCCCAGAGGGGAAGCCTCCCCTTCACTTGAGTAAAAGTATTTGCAAACCAGTTACAGAGATAGGGAACTTCCTCATAAACTTCCTCAAACACAGAGCTACAATTAACAAAAGGAACAGATAGGTTCTAAAAGAATGAAGTCTATATTACCATCGCTCTAAACTTTAAAGAGAGCCCTGGTCGCATGAATAGCACTTTGTTTAAAGCGACACAGACGAGTGTAATTTCCGTGGTCTCTATTGAGACCGCAATCAGCACAGGCCTATATGGCATGTTTCCTTGTGCACCATAAAACCAGCCTGCAAACAAGCAATCTCGCCTCCTACCAAGAACAAACTAGGCCTGCCACTGGTTTCATCAGCACTGGATGTCACAAGTGTCTAGAATGGCCTATGGATTGCAAATGTAAAAAATTGTAAAGAGTTAAATTTACAGTCCACCATTCTGCCTACTTACACAGTATGCCATATAATGGATATATTGAAAGACAAATTTAGTGGCGTTTAGTGGTACGATTTCAGTAAGCCTGTAACTAGAACATAGGACTACAACATCATGTTTAACAATGGAGCTAGGGGATTCAGCTACTCTTCATATTCACATTAGCCCTTATTTGTAGATCACCTTCGTAAGCAATTCCTAAGTTTTGCAAACTATTTTTTCTCTCGTTTTTAGCTGATTTTACATAGAGAACACTGCTGTTATTAAAACAAGACTCTGCTTTG